>NC_079527.1:11766876-11999376 GCF_003711565.1 Takifugu flavidus | reverse complement strand
CCTACTTCAACCTCTTTTCAAGCTCTCCAGTCAATACTTCAATATCCACTTACAGTATCAACATTCCAGCTACTGTGGCTCTCAAGGTGGGCTCCACGTGGCAGGTAAATGACAATCGTTACGTAACATTGCTTAAATTTAGACTCGTCGGGATTCTGGACGAGCTCTGTCTCATCTCTCTCCCTCCCGCCGGTGCTCAGTTGTCAGTTTTCCACTCGCGGGCACGAACAGCTTGCTGCACTGTAACACTTTATTTTGTTTCTGGCCCGAGACTCTTTGGGCAGCAGTTCACACGGTTCTCCACGGAGTATCCCCACATAACCCCCGCAGCCGACCGAATGCGTGCGCGGGCACTGTTGCCATGGTGACAGCGGGTTTGACGGAGAGTCGGCGGGGAGGTTGGTAGGCTGTCGAGGGAGACGCGGAGGGCGAGTGGAGGGGCTGGTGGAGGGAACAGCTGGTGCGGCAGCCACCACTTCAAAAGAGCTCATTTAATAGATTTGGAGAAGATTTAGTGGAGCTCCTCCGCACTTCTCGCTGAATGAAGCAAGGCTGCAAACGCTCCGACACGTTGGAGGACTAAAACAAACACATAAGGACCTAAACAAACAAACACATTCACACATTCTCACAGAGGGAAAAAAAAAGAGAGAGAAAGTTGCGCAGACACACACAGTCGCACATATTTCCCTACACGCCTGCTGTAACGCCTAATTAATATGCAGAGATGCATATCCTGCATGGGTAATATCACCGGCGGCGTTGCCAGCCGTTGGGTGGGTGGCGACCAGCTTTGCCTATCGCTGGGGGACTGAGTACCGCCGCCCGAGGGTGCATTTGTGTGTCTGTTCTGTCCGTGTGTCTTTAAGAGAAGGGGAGATAGAGGTGTTGCTAGTACTCCACTTACGCAGAATAAAGAGAACACCCAGGGGTGTCGTGGGGGTGGTTCATCAAAGAGGTACCAAAGCACATCTACAGATTTCAATCATCCCCCTCGAGAGTCCGAGATGAAAACTCCTGTGTGTGTCTGTGTGTGTGTGTGTGTGTGTGTGTGTGCGTGCTACACTGCCTGTGAACTTGGCTGAGGGTGTATTTTTAGGTCTGGTAGGAGTGATGAAATGCCTTTGAATGAAAATGAGAAAGTCGGGTAGTTTCAGTGGCGCCCTGATGTGCACAGGTAATGACTAATAAGCCATGGTTACTTACAAAGACTTACAAAGCTCAAACCTGTTTCAAAGAAGGTTACGTAAGGACAGATTTGGATGGTTTGGGGTCACATGTCTTTGCTCGGTTTGGGCTTCCCTCACATTTGGTTCTGTTCTTGTCTCTCTTTAGGTGAACGGTGCTTCAGTTCAACACAATCAACAGGAACCCAACAGGGATGCTGTGTAGTAGTCTCTCCCTCTGTCTGCACCCCTCGTTCTCCCGTGAGGCCCATGTGACCTAGCCTTGACCCACTCGTAGGGGGCCCCCACTGCCGCCGGAGCCCACCCATGAATCCCAGCCCCGACCGCGGCAAAGAGTGCCTGCCTCCCAAGAAGAGGGAATCTCGGCAAGGATCGACAGAGCACCACGTTACTTTGGAGTTTAAGCCACCTGTGCCAGTCCGCAGTCGGTCCAGTGCGGGGGGAGGGGAGGGAGGCAGGAGAGCCAGTGACAAGGAGAGAAGTCCTCTTAACCCAAGCCCCCAGCTCTTACATACCCCTCCACCCCTTCCTGTTGCATCACCGGGCCTCCATTTGCCCCTGCCATGGCACCTGAGCTACTCTCCCTCTGTCTCTCTCCCCCTTTTCCAAGGTCCGCTCGGCGAGAGGAGGGGGTCGGGCTCACCTGCGTGGAGAGATGATCCACTCCTCTCCCCCCTCACCCACCACTCCCAATGGTTTAGAGGGGAGGCGGCTCTCTCATTACCACCCTCCCCATCTTCCTCTTCCTCTTCCTCCTTTAAGACTCCCTTTCCAGCAGACTGTAGGGAGATGGGGTCCTACATTAACAGTGGCCGCCATGACAACAGCTCCTCCCTCTTCTCCCCCTCATACACATTTAGTCATAACCCGTTCTGCTCTCAAGACCCCAGCTTACTTGACATGAGACATCGGTACTTGGTCAAGAGGCCCAACGGTCTGGACGGGCCGGGCAGCAGGACTGCCTCAACCTCCAGAACTCTGATCAGCGGAGAATATGGGAACGACAGCAGCAGAACCAGACTGGACGCGAGTCCCCACGGCTCACAGAGCAACGGTGGGCGGAGACAGCAGGAAGATCCGACATCTCGTCTTCATTCTGGAGGGGTGTTCTTCTCAGACTGTCAGGCTCTAGAAGGCCCTGAGCCACATTCCTCACAGCAGGACAGACAGATTCACGGGATCAGTAAGAGCAGCTCCAGTTTAATACCCACTCGTCCCCATCCCATAGGTCTTGTCCCAAGGGCAGGTAGAGGGTCACTACTGGACCCACTGGGGGTCACACCAGCTGAAGCCCAGGTCTATTACTCACTGGGATCGGTATGCCAGCCCTCTCCTCAGGCCCAGGCCTACCCTCTCTTCAACCCCTCAGGAACTCCTCTTTACAACCTGCACAGGGAACAGGGTCCCAGGCTGCACAGTCAGAGAAACTCGCCAAACTCCCCCCTGGGTTTGCCTAACAATCACGACAGGTTGCAAAGAGACAGAGACAAAGTCCCGCAAAGGGACGAGGAGCGAGACGCAGACAAACGCAGCAACCTCCTCGAGCATAAAGACCAAGACCAACACAGTGACCAGCACAGACGGCAGGAGAGAGAAAGAGACAGAGGGAGAGAGCTATCTCCTTCCCACACCTCACCCCTGGGCCTTCATCCACCTCCTCCACCGCTCCTACCTCACTTCACCAAGGGTTCTCTCATTGAGCTGGCCAGTGGGAGGTTGAAACGCGTGGAGGAGTTGCAGACCGAGGACTTCCTGAGGAGCGCAGACACTTCCCCGGAGTTTCACCTCAGCTCCTGCACTGTGTTGCTGATTTACCCCAGTGTTGTCCAAGGTTTCAGCCACCTGCAGGTCCACCTGACAGACCTCAACACTCAGGTCAGGGTTCTCTCCTTCACCAGCATGCCAAACCCAAAGTATATGGGCTAATATATCAAAGAATATCTGATCACTGATTTGTGCTGTGATGACGTGTGAAATGAAATTGAAGTTCTTGCTTCAGTTCTGTACAGGTCTAATTCAGAAATGAGTCAGTAGTCACACGTTTTTATTGTGTGCAGGAGTATTTGAAGGTCTTGGTGGAGTACCCGTTCTTCGTGCAGGACCGAGGCTGGTCGTCTTGTTGTCCCCAGCGAACGTTACAACAATACGGCCTGCCCTGCCGCCAACTCACGGAGGGGGACGTCTGTCTGGCTCTCACGCCCACGCCCACCCAAACCCACCGGACACAAACTCGCCCCAGTTCTAGGGCCCACCGCACTCAGCTCTCATCTAGAGGGTCCAGCAGCTCGCACCGAGAAGAAATGCCGCCTCCGCCTCCTCCTCCTCCACTCCCTCATCACACGCCCGCTACCGTGCCGGCCCCACCGCCGACCACCGAGCCCCCCGTTCGGCGGGAGCCGCGTCCCCGCAAGCGACGCTGGTCCGCCCCAGACGGTCTTTCTCCAACCAGAACTGATGCGCTTGGCCTCCTGGACTTACCTCATGGCTCAAAGCTGACGAAGTGGCAGTAAAACAAACAAAAAAAAAAAAACGTGGAAAATGCAAAGTCAGTATGAACATGCACATTCACGCAGGCACATGCGAGCATACACACACACACACACACACACACCCTCCTTGTCTCTATTGCACCCACCAAGAAAACCAATGGTGAGACCTCAAGGGAGGGTTGCAGGGACGGAAAGAAACCCAACAAAATGCAATTTATGGGTGTCTGAACCTACCCCAGATTTGATCCCCAATCATGGAGATGAACCTCTTTCCTTTCCTTTCCTTTCCTTCCTTTCCTTTCCTTCCTTTCCTTTCCTTCCTTTCCTTTCCTTCCTTTCCTTTCCTTTCCTTTCCTTCCTCTCCTCTCCTCCTCTCCTCTCCTCTCCTCTCCTTCCTCTCCTCTCCTCCTCTCCTCTCCCCTCCTCTCCTCTCCTCTCCTCCCCTCTCCTCTCCTCTCCTCTCCTCTCCTCTCCTCTCCTCTCCTCCCTCTCCTCTCCTCTCCTCCTCTCCTCTCCTCTCCTCTCCTCTCCTCTCCTCTCCTCTCCTTTCCTCCAGATGTCTCCTTCCTGACACCGAAGACGTGTAGTCAGACAATCAAGCACTTGTCTGTGTTCTCTCTGTTTCGGGGGGGTCACGACCTCCTGCCGACAGTGTTTTTCTGCAGGGTACAGCCGCTCAACCAGTGTCAGGACAGAAATGCAGTCATGTGTGAACAAAAGTTGACTATATATATTACATTACAGATGTTATATACAGTAAATATGCTAAACGGATTAAATGCAACTTCTCTGTCAATTTTGCAACGCATCTTTTTTTCATTTTTCTCGCTTACAAGCCGACGTCCGCGGACAGGCAAGGTGAATGTACGAGCAACTCTTTGCCTTTTTTTAAACTCTCATCACTGGGAGTCATTAAAAAAACCATGCTTGTCAAGGCATTACCTTCCAATATGTTCTTAACATTATGTCTGAGAGGGAGAACACTAAAGAAACCTGCGTAACAGACAATCCCGCCCACGCAGACAGGTCTGCGCCACATCGCCTCAACACTCATAGTGTTTTTCCATTAAATTTGAATGTTGGAGGGTAAAAAAAAGTGCAGAATGGCAAAAAAAAATAGAAGTAATGGTGCTAATAACACGTTGGAACCTGATGCTTTGTGAATGCTCTTGACCCCCGTGTACTGTACGCTTGTGTCCCCATCTCATTTTTTGTATGTACTGTATTTGTTTGAAGGCAGGGAAAAACGAGGAACGTATTTTAAACTCAGATACGGGTATCTTCTCTGATTCAGCACACTCTCTCACTTTAGTTTTGTGTCTTTTTTTTATTGTTTTCAAAAAGGAAAAAAAAAACTTACTTGTTGATTTTCTTTTTAAATGTTATAGCTACAAAAATGTATATTTTTAAAAAAAATGGTGACTCTGTTAAATGATGTTCAATAGAAATAAAGAGAGAAAAGCTTTATAGATTTCATTCACGTGTCCATCATTCTCTGCAATTCCCCTTTTTTTCACATTGAAATAATAAAGCTGCCGTGTTTATTGACTTAATCAGAATAATTACTGAGAATTTGTTGGGGGGGGGGGAGCAAGATTTAGAGAAAAATCGTTTTTATCCAATTTAACAAACAGCAACTTCTCCCTTGTGCTGTACCAAACATGTCCGCTGATGGGGGCTCTTGCTTCTATACTTCCTCCAGCTTCCCTGCATCTGTGGCCGGAGGGACAGCCGACCTGTCCGCGCTCCCTCCCAGGCTGAACCTCTGCAGCAACTCCAGCGCAAACGACGGGATCACCTGCGTTTAAAAGAGGGCGGGCGTCAATAGTGCGCATGTGGCGACACCTGTCGGCCGATGTGATTATGACAGCCGGAAATTTAGACGAGCCAACTTCCGCGTGGGAGAACCTCCACCGAGTCCTGCGATTTCAGAATTACTTGCTGAGCTTAAATTATTTATTTACTGTAATTTTAGATGATCTAAATTTGATTTTGGTTTTTTTAGGATTCTGTTTCCTGGAGCGGCCCAAATCCTCATCTATGGGAGGGACACGAATATATCTCTGCCTGAAGCCTAATATTTGACTCAAACCTCTCTTTTCCCCGTCCCCTTCATTAATAAGAATTCTCCAGTCTTGGTTTACCCCCCTCCGAAGGGTATCCAGACTCAGCAACCCCTCCCTCTTTTGCACCTACCTGAGCTACAATCAGCTTCCTGTTTTTTGGAAGTTTGGGGTCTGGAAACTCTTCTCCAAAGCAGAGCTCCACCTCAATGGAAGGTTTGGATCCCTTCCCTCTTAAGTAGCTCTGAAGCTCTGAAAGTAAATATGTTGTGTTATAACCCCCGGGTTTATGCGTTTTACCCCAGAGTGGAGACAAATTAGACTTAAAGTGTGTTTCTCTGCTGCGCATGACGACTCACCGGTGAAAAATGTGTTGACATCGAAGAGTTTGAAGGTCTTCTCCCGCTCCAGTTTGTTGGGTTGGTCAGTGTTCCGGGCCAGGGGCCCGCTCCAGTACACTCTGCCCTGGCAGAAGCGCTTGATAAAAAGTCCTTCTGGGGCCATCCACAACAGCACGCCCCTCTCCAGGTGACAGAGGAGGCGGCTCATGGCCTCGGCCAGGTGCGACGGGAGGGAGACGGCGGCGGGAGACGGGAAGCAAATCAGCTGGGCGCTGCAGGGGCCGTAGATGCGTTCGTTCCCCAGGGGGACCTGGCCCTGCAGGATGAAGCACCCGTCCGGGGACTTGGTGGTCACCTTTAACACCTGCTGGCCGTGGTACAGCAGCACCACCTGGAGGCGGAAGTCTGCACACACACACACACACACACACACACAAAAGGCAGCTCGTGACGGAGGGCGGGCGCTGCAGCGACGTGTTTTCCCCCTCTCTCACCTGAACTCGCCAGACCCGCACGGAAGAAGGTCGGGGGGGCGGGAAGCTGTTTTGGCGACGTTAGCGCTGATGACCCACAGTACATGTGCTCCTTCATTAGCGTCTCTGAGGAAGAGGGGGAAAGAATCATCATCTGAGCCCTGATTAGGTTTCAATCCTCTCCCCTGATTCCACCACTCACCGTTAATCTCCTTTAATTCTTCGCCTGATGAGGTCGATTCCTTTAAGAAGAAAAACCACAGAGGAAAAACACAACTGAAGGAATCTGGAAACCTTTATATCAACACAGAAACCTACATATGAAGACATTAGCCACATTTTGGGGAAGCTAATGCTAACTGGTAACAGCTGAACTGGTTTAAGAGGCTAATGCTACATTATTGTATTTCCTGGGATGTCCGATGTATCTGCAGGAGGCCTCAACTCATGTTTCACACACGTTGTTCATTTTGTTAGCGTATAAAATCACTTTAAAGCTGATTAGCCTGGGTTGCTAGTGCTGTCTGTAAGCAAACACCCCCCCCCCC
The DNA here is from genome assembly GCF_003711565.1 of Takifugu flavidus. Lineage (NCBI taxonomy): Eukaryota > Metazoa > Chordata > Actinopteri > Tetraodontiformes > Tetraodontidae > Takifugu > Takifugu flavidus. The sequence continues at coordinate 11,992,275 of NC_079527.1, read as the reverse complement.
CAAAAAAAACGAGATCACCTGGGTTACACCTTAAAAACACCAAATTTTACAAGATTTCCCAGAGGCGTCTGATGGAGCCTTGATAAAGACACACGTGGATGATATGAAATCTAAGATCCGTCTTTTGATACTAATGTCTGGAGGACAGCCCAGACATTGCTGCTAAGCTAGTTTAACCTAACAAACACACAATCCGCGCGTCATGAAGCTTCACAATACAACCGCGATGGTTCAGGATTCTCCAGAACACCTCCATTCGCATATGCTAATCTAGCAAGCGAAGCTAACAAACCGTTTTGGATCTCTGAATCCGCTGGGTTTCGTTTTCACTCCAGCTGTTTGTCAAAACTTCGCCACTTATCCCCATTTTTAAGAATGTGTTTGGTTATTTAGAGCCGATTAGATCTTGCTTCAGTTTTACCTGCTTGACCGGGGCGACAGGGTTCTCTGGAGACTTCCTGGCCCGGTTCTCCGCTTCTGGTTCTGAGGGGGACGTAAACACAGCATTAATGAGACGTCACCTTCTCAGGATCAGCGCAGCAGCGTTTAAACCTCCTTTCTCTGGTCGCACCTGCAGGCCTGGGCGGCTCGCCGCTGCTGCTGACCCGGTACACCTTGTAGGGCTCTGTGATGTCCAGCTGGTTCCGCTCCGGGACCTCCTCGAAGTCGGTGCTTTTGTTGAGTGCGCATCTGAGCCGGGTCTTCCACATGGTGGGGTCGGCCTTGTCCCTCCCCTCCCTGTACTTGCCTTTATACACAGCCCAGGCCTGAGTATGTGGGGGGGGGGGGGTCTGTTAATGCTAATTTATCAGTGAAACGATTTCAATTTACGGAATATTTGATCGAATCTGTGCGAAGTGAAAATGATTCTATTTAATAACACTTCAGTGGGGTAAAAATAAAAAATGTGAAATGGTGATATGAACATATAACAGAAGCTGTAATGTCAACCAAAAAAGTGTTAAATCCCAATATGTGACGTGTATGTAAAGTTCAGTCTACATCACCTTTGTAATTAAGTTCTATTTTAGGATTGAATTTAATGACTTTGAAAATAATGAATTGAAAATGATAATAAATTTCATTCAGGCATCAGGTCGTTTCCTTAATCCTGAAGCGCAGTATGGAGACCAAACAGCTCCTGCTCCATAAATAATCCGCAACAGACGCCGAATTTGCTCGCAAAATGACTTCATCAGAACCGGATTGCGATCCGAATTCAGTGGGAACGTTCTGACCTTGAAGAGAGCCGCGTCCGCCGTCTGGCTGTAGTCCTTCTTCGCCGCGTGCTTCCAGGGGATCCGGAACATGGTTTTCTCCTCGTTTTCCCAGCTCAGTCCTGCATATTTGCCGCTCTCGATCTGGGCTATCAGCCACTCTTTCATGTGCATCTTTGTTTCCATCTTCGACACCAACGTCTCCGGTCACGAACACATGTCCCAGCTCGCTCGGTGCGTTTTACCGTCTAAAAAACCCCATGCTCGAATGGCCAAACGCGACATTAAAGTGTAGATTTGCCCGAAATCTGCCAATTCTGAAGCTGTTAGACCGAGTTTGTAGAAGTTTCCGCAGTGAATGCAGAAGTTCATTAAACCAAAGTGCGCTCGGAAGATCGAAAGTGAAACTTATGAGCTGTTGTGATACTTTCGGTTTCCCCACTTGGTTCGGGCCGTGAATGATTGACAGTTGGGGGCCCAAACAGACAGCTTTGGCCTATAAAGCCTATAAGAGGAGCATTTTAAACAAATAAAATAAATCGACTTTGATTTCAAGCTTGGCTCTCGAGCACGTGACGATGATGTCAGAGGTCAAAGTTCCAGAATTTTCTCTCTCTATCTCTCACACGCACACGCACACACGCACACACACCCCTGATAATAACGATACTTTCGCGCTTAAATGAAACCGTGTGGGCGAGCGGGATCTTTCTCCTTTTCACACTTCGCTCAGGGTAAATTATGCTGACTGAAGCAGTTAAGAACGTCACACAACAGTGATCATGGCGGACCAGACATAAAACGACAAACTCATTTTAAAATAATCCGAAATGATTCGTCGCGGGGCGGGTGCACTTCTAGTCTTTGCCGCCAGGCGGCAGCATATTCACGCAGATATTTCTAACTACCTAGTTGTGGCAACCTGGATAAAATAAAGGCCCTTAAAACCCCACTTCGCTTAAACCTGCATTCATTGCTCCACGCGTCTTAACGTGAAGTAAAGAAACTGATATTGGACCCATCTAATTCTGCGTGGTCTGTTCTGGCCCCACTTCTGCAGATGTTTTGGTCTACAGGAGAGCTGCCAGATGCAAATCTGATACAGGCCACACTTAATAGTGTTAAATGCTGGAACATCTGGATGTCTGTGGATGCTGAAGAAAGAAAAAAAATACTTCAGCTTCATCGCCTGAACCATCTTGAAAATGTTATTTAATATTTTCCATAATGTTTTATAAAGGAGCCACGTTTCTGGGGAGTCCAGATGATTTCTGTCATTTCAGTGGAGTTCCAGGCAAGAATAAAGCCGAAGAAGAGGTGGAGCGCTGCCCAGCTGTTCATAAACAAGCACATTACCTTCAGCTAAGCAGCCACTGCACCGTCCTGCCATCCAATCTGAGAACAATAACCGAGGTGATGAAGGTTTTATGAGGAAATGTGTTCCATATCGGCCGGTTCTGTTCGTCCATCTGGCGCATTTAATGCTCGTCCGCTCAAACAAGCCGGTGATTCTCTTTGATTCCTACATCTGGCGCCTCGTTCGCTCAAGTACGCGCTCTCCCAACGACGGCATCGTGCCGGAGGAAGAATTTAAAAGCTTTTAAATAAATACTCATGCGTGCGTGCGTGCGTGCAGACCCCAAATCAACGTGATCTTCGTATCCATGTAGCAAATTTCATTACGCTCCGACTCAACCCAACGTGCCTGGACGTCGACCAGAGAGGGGGTCCAGGCCGTGCACGGACACGCACGCACACACACACAGAGGGTGACCGATCAGAGCAGGATGCGTCCCGACCCAACATTCCCACCACAGTAAACACAAAACGAGGAGGTTCTGTTGCTTTTCTCCCAGTTTATTGTTGTACCGGTTCAGCAGTCAAACTTTGAGATGTCAGAGCAACTTGTAGAACGTCTCTCAATAAATAGAGTTATTAAATATGACAGATCGTGTTACAGCAGAGGAAACCTGAAAATACTGAGCCCACCTGTAGGGACGGCGCTCGCAGCGCCCTCCTCTTAGTTTACCAAGTTTTTGGGTTTGTTTTTTTGTTTTTTTATACATTTTTTCAGGAAAAGCCTGCGAGAACGTCTCCCCGTGACCTTCGACCTCCCGCCTCACTGCGTCCCTCGGAGGTGGTGTGTGCTGTCAGGCGGAAGAAACCAGGCAGCTTTACAGGAGAAAACACAAGTGACATTACAGGAAATAAATACACTTCTGGCTTTGTTTGGGAAACAATATTTACACAGTATCACACAGAAGACGTCACACTCACATATATATGAACAGAAAACCTAAAGATAAATGATCCACTACAATAACGCGTTAAAAAAAGGATTGCTGACCGAACGCACGTACAGTACGACCTGCTTTCATTGTCTCGTATGCACAGTAGAAAGCACAAACGTGTGTGTGCGTGTGTGTCCGTGTGTGTGCACGATAAGAAGCCTGAAATTCCTCCTGCAGCCCCCACCTCAGGGGCAGCGTGTCGCAGGGGAGGCAAAGTCTCTGTGGCGTTCCCCCCCGGCTCGGCGCTCGGATTCTGCGTTCAGGCGGCTCTTGCGTGTCGGCGCCGCCCCCTAGTGGCAGCCGCAGGCTCGGACCACCATGTTGCGGTACTTTTTGAGGATGACGTTGGAGCTGTCGTCGAAGTAGAGCACCGAGATGGCGTGGAGCTGCGTGGGGGCGCAGCAGGGCTTGGGAACCGTGTCCGGGTTGATGAAGTGAACCTGGAAGGAGGCGTTTGACACGTCAGACAGCGGTCGAGCCGGTCACACCCGGTTTCTGTGGCGGGGGACTCACGAGGGTCTGCACGATGGCGTGGTTGGTGGCGTTCATGTAGGAGTTCAGCGGGAAGGCGCACTCGCCCTCGCAGTAGTACGCCGCGTAGCCCTCCGGAGCGATGATCCAGTCCTGAGGGCGGAAAATGAGCGATAAAACAAGAAGAGGTCGGGACACGTTGGGGGGCGTGAGCACGACGGCGGTTCGGTGATGTGGCGGCATCTTTTCAGTCCGTTCTGCTGTTCTTAGCAGGATTCTTTTGGTAGTTTCAGGGGCGGATTAGGAGCCAAATACCTTAGAGGGACGGTTCCTCAGTATATCATCACGATACGCTCAACGTAAACACAGTTTTAGGCATCATGGTGACCGTAGAAGCAGCCTGTGCAGAGACAGACGGGCCTCCATACCTGCCAGCCCAGGTCTCTGAAACTGACGTAGAGCTCGTGCATCTTGCAGGCCTGCTTCTGATCCGTGCTGCTGTTCTCTGAGAGAGACAAAGACAGATATTATGCTCTTGTGCTCCGTTACCCTTCCACTGCGGACGAGGGCCCAGTTCAGGGCCAGATGATAAAAAACAGACCCGAACGGAGCCACTGTCCTCGGGCAAACGTAATTGTTCCAACGACAACTGAGGGAAATCACCTCCAGATAAGCTGCAGCTCGGTACTTGTTCCAGACAAACCTGTTCAGTGCTCGGCCCACCGGGTTTTGAGTCCCAACTAGATGAAACAGATGTGCACTCAGGGTCTCGCCCCTCTTTATTTATTATCTCTGCATCTTTTTAGCAGAAAACAAAGGGACGGTTCATCCTTCAGTGTCTCCCTGAGACCGCTGCATCTCTCCATATGAGCCCCAGAGTGTGGTTTGCATTAGGGGCGATCACGGGCCACTGGTTCTCATCACCTGGTTAAAGACCACCACCGGACCCCCTATATGAGCCCGTTCGGGCCCTGTGCTGGAGTCCGGGTTGCCCCATTGCACACAGCAGATGTGCTCTGCCATAAAAGCCTGAGCTGCCTCACCTCCATGCAGGGAACCTGGCTCCGACTGCTCTGTAATGCTTGTGCAAATAAACGAAGACGGCAGAGAGACATTTGAAGCTCGTGCATTACGGTCTAAAGTTTCAGCACTTCGCATAAACACCCCCCCACCCCCACCCCCACCCCTCCCCCAACCCCGTAAAAAAAAAAAAAAACCTTGGAAAAATCTCTCGCATTTAGCTGCTGGAATGATGATTCCGGCGCCGTGTTTTTGTTGATACCTTGTCTGTTTTGTGGACTCCGACCAGAGACTGTCCCCCCTTTTCTTGTGATTTTGGGGTGGGAGGGGGGGGGGATCTGAGTGCAACAGCATAAACCAGCATCGGGGGTTTGAAATGACACAGGCTTCGCGGGCTTACCGGCAACGTTGGCCACTCTGAGCGCCTCCTGGCTCTTGGCCCCTTTGGAGCGGTTGGGGTTCCTCTGTTTGCCCCCACCCGATGCCGAGCGGATGCTCCGCAGGTGCACCTCGGTGGCTTTGAAGAAGGCCACCATGAAGGGCTGCTTGTTCTGAGGCCCGCTGCGGCCGATCAGGCCCGCCACGCGAGGATTGACGCTCTCTCCTGCAGAGGGAGACAGAGAGGAGACTGGAGCAGGTGCCCCTGGCAGGGATCTCATCCACACCAGAGAAACGGAATGGTTTTTCAAATCAAACACATATAGGCCCAGAGGTGTGGCTGTCCCTCCCCCTGAATGATCCAGCGCTCCCCACTAAGCTTTCATCTCCTGTCAGCCTCCCTGATGCCAAGATGGGGCTGAACATCAAAGTGTAGCTACTGGAGCTTTTGTGAACATAACGTGTGGGTGGTACCGCGCTTCAGCCGGGTTTATCTGGTTCTCACTCAGAAGAATGTGCGTCTGATCACCGTCTGGTGGTAAATCAAGGCTCCTGGTTGCCGCCGGCGATGGGACGTCCCACCCGCCTGCCTGCACATGCTTGCGTACAACCTTGCAAATCCACTCAAACACACAGGGGCCCGTGGTTTTGGGCCCCTCCGGTGCTTCCCAAAGCATTACAGAGTCTGTTTTTCCCTGACATGTAACATCCTGCCGTCGGTGTCCTTAAAGAAAGCCCTTCACATGTGTGACGTGGGCTTTTTTCTTTCTTTTTTTTTTTTTTACCAGCGATTGGGATCAAAACCTTGTGGTGATGGATGATAGCACTGTGTTTTTCTGCACACCTTGTGATGATGCTGAGGGTATGACGGATGATGAGCAATGAAAGGAAAGTCTTTATCTTTGACCACAGGGACGGGCGCCAGGACTTGAAACAGGACTTGTTTTGCACCTGATTTTATCGCATTTCAGTTTACTGGCATGAAATCGTGTATTCTTTTTTTTTTTAAAATCTAATGGAATCAAATATACTCATAATCAATGTAAATTGTGAAGATTATGTTGCCATTAGCCTGTGTATTAGCATTTATAATTTATGATACTCAGCCCCATTTTTCCACTTCAGGAACCTTAAGAATTTATCCAGGATTTTGAAAAATACCTTGGTTCCTTCCTACCAGAATTACCTGCTGAAAAAACTCAAACTTTGCCTGAAAAAGTTCCTAAACTGTGTGTAGGAATTATCACATTCCCTGGAATTCTACAGGGACGGAGGATTATAAATGAATTTGAACCCACACAGATTACCAGGAATTATTTTACCCAGATAAAAAAAATAATCCTGCCATCGATGTGATTTAAAGATTTCAACAGTTTTGGGCATCAATATTGGCCACCAGGTGGCGTTTTGGGATTCTCAAACCAGGTGTTGCATCATTGTGTTGTTTTTTGTGTGCATCAGTGGGTTTGAGGGAGTTTAACTGTGAGTCAAAAACAAGTTGTTATCAAGATGTTCCTTTTTTTATTGAATACACAGATGGAATGTAAAGCCATCTGGGACTTTATCTTCCTTATCTACCATTTTTGAATGCTGACTGGTGAAACGGCCACCTGCAGCTTCCATCCTGCCAAGAACACCCACTCACCTTTGGTGCTCTCCAGAGCCAGCTGCAGGCCCAGGTTCCTGCCAGGGTTCAGGACCCAGTGGTTACTGGTGGCTGTCACATCAAACACCAGCCAGCCCTCCTCCGCGGCCCAGATCACCCGCGAGTCCAGGAGGAACAGGTCCGACTCCCTGTTCCACAGAAGAGACACAAGGTTACCTGAACGCCCGTGACAGAGCGTGCACTCAGAAGTGATTGCAAAGTGGAGCAGAGCAACGGAGTGGAGAGAGGGAGGGAGTCAGAGGAGTGTGACGGGTTGAAACAAAGAGAAGGGGGGGGGGGGGGGTCCAGATGGTGAGGCCCAGGGGAACACTTAATTTTCTTAATTGACAATAATGGCTTTATAAACGAGCAGTCCTTTCACACACACACACACACACACACACACACACACACACACACACAGTCCACCAGTGGCTGGAATTTCTGTGGAAGAACCAGAGACAGAGACAGAGAAAGTTGTGGTAGTTGCATCAAAACTCCGTAAAAAGTCACAAACGGAACCACTCAGACTCGTCTCTGGGTTTGTGATGGAAAGTGAAATCTTTCCCCTGTGTGCAGCCGTTGTGGGGCAGATAGAGTGTCACTGCGCTCTGGTTCGCCGGCGGAGCCGAGGTCATTCTGGCGAGGGGATAAACGAGTGCGTTGTTCCCTCCAGACAACAGAAACCTGTAGCAGAGGTGGAGGACGGTGGGGAGGGGGGACTACCCAGAACACCAAGGTTATCCGATGGGCTTCCTCACCTGTCCGAGTGTTCCTCCAGCACCTGGTAGATGCTGATGCGGAAGGTCTCGTTATCGAAGCGCTCGTGGATGAAATCTTTATATATCCTGAACTCGGCGGCGGTGACCGCCTCGCCCTCTGGGATCCGCGACAGGTCAAATCGGAACTCTTTGTGATGCCGCCGCACCGGCAGGAACTCCTTATCGTGCTCCACTGCCAAGGAAAAACAGAGAAAAGCATTTATGTCCAGTTTCTGGAGGTGGACGGAGGATCACAGGGGCTTTTTGCGAGGTTGCGGAGCCGCACGCTTGTGCAAAGGGAATCAAACGCCTGGCGAAGAGGAAGACACGGGGCGTCTGATCCTCGCAGAGCTTTTACAATTTATTTTCCCCCGGCCCTCGCTTGTTAGCAAGCAGCTGACAGCTCTTCACAATCTTCCCAGCTCAGCTGCAGATTAAAACCATCTATAGATATGCGGCACACATGTTGGCCCCACAGAGAAGCATTTCTGAGGGCTAACACTGGGAGCCGGGCATCTGGAACGCAGGCAGTGATGGAGAAATACACACTCAGGCAGCTTTATGGGCCCCTCCTTTCTTCTCCCTCTCTTCCTCTCTCAGCCCCAGAGAGTCATCCAGTTTGCCCTTCATCTGGTTCTCATGAGTTCATGCTTGGCGTGCCCCATCTCCTGGAATCTCTGACCCCGCTCCGTTCCTGTCCCAGCGTGACGTCTCAGGGGTCAGCGCCCACGTCTTTCATCATCTCTTGACTCTCGCTCACCTCCCTCTTCATCACTGGCCAGACAGACCCCACGCATCTGTTATAGCCTCAATAAAATGTCACGTTTGTGGTTAGTGCCATTCACGCCATGCTAGTCAAGGCCTAAAGCGACATCAAAGCGTCAAAGGGTATACTTTGCTCTGCAATTGCTTTCATGTCTGTCTCTATTAAACCCAGTAGCAAAAGGAGATTCTAGAGATGTGAGCTGATAGTTTAGACGAGTAAAGACAGGATTTGCTGTAGGCTCCCAGTGCATCAAACACACCCTCCCGGTCTCCCTTTCTTACTTTACGTGGAGGCAGCGCACGCCGATGCTGCGTTAAAGCCTTTTCTTCTGTTCCGACACGTTAGCCGAACATCCGAGCCCTCGTAGCCTCGCAGCATGTGGGCTTCACGCCGTGCATGCCGTCAGGAATTCAATCAAAGCTTTTTCTGTCCCACCCCGCTCATTCTGAGGGCTTCACAGATGCACTGGAGCCAGAAACGTGCACAGGAAAGAGGTCACCATGTGTATTACACACGTTAGAGGTTTCATCTGGAGGCGTGTTTAAACGTTGACGTTGTCCACAAATATCCATACATTCACACGGTCGCTGCGAATGGGTCCGACTTTTGCACACATTCTCGACCTCTGAAGTCCCGTCTGCACTGAGGTCTGCTAATTGTCGTGGCACGCCAGGGATCTGTGTGTCATTCTGACTCGACGCAGGTGCATCGCCGCAGTGGAAAATCTACAAAACCTGATCTGCAGCTGAGGAGGGAACAAGTCCGGCTTCCAGGGTGTGATTCTGGGCTCTTTGTTCCGGCGTTCCCACAGGCTGTTTTTGCAGCATGGCAGTCATTAGGTGAGGGGAAGGGGTGTAGGCAGAGCCGAGCGCGTGCATTTATTACTTCCTCAGGGAGGAAGCCGGTAGCCGTCGTCACACCTGTGTCACGGGCACACATGCGCCTCGGCCTCGGTGGCCACGCCCTCTGCCACATCAGCCCTTCCTTCAGCTGCAGCTCTTTAAACACACATTTGTGCCAACGTGTGGGCTTTACAGTGACTTCCTTTTCTTTCCAGCAGCCAAACTGAATCCCTGACCCTGACCCTGACCTTGACCCTGACCCTGACCCTGACCTCACCCAGTTTAACCTTAACCACGAACCTTATCCCTAAACTTAAGTTGTGGACCTGAAATTTACAGTTAAAATACAGAGCCTCAAATTTCAGACCCACAAAGATGCCGCAGTGTGACTAAAACCCTTAAGTTAGGAGCCCATCACACACACACACACACACACACACACACACACACAGAGTGTTTCCTGTGCAGCACAGGGCCTCATGCGTCAGCACGGTCACACATTCATTATGGCTTACTGAAAATCCATAATTAGAGACGCGACAACGCACACATGCGAAGACACCGGCACACATGTGCACATGCACATGCCGCTGACTTTTACACTGCCCTCTGACATCTGACTCGTTCTTCATGCGATCTGCAGCTCCGCCACATCTTTCGGCGTTTGCGGGCCACACACATGCTCGGCCGCACACATCAGAGGCGTGCAGATGACGATGGCTTCTCCATCCTCCAGACCCACGGCGCACTTGTTAGCATCTCGCAGGATTTATTTCCCCCCGAGGTGCACTCCGTTTACTTGTCATGTTCTCCTCTACTCTGCGTGTTTGATGAGGGCTGAAACCTCAGATCTTGTCCCAAGAAATAATCGCCCGTGTTCCGTGGTTCACTCGGCTGATTTATGATTTCAGTCTTTTTTTTTTTGTTTGTAACCTAAAATGCTTCAAAATGAAAACAGATGTGTTGTGTTTCTTCACACTTGCCTTCATTAGATCTGAGATACTGCACATTTAGGCTCTTTAGTTTCTGTACTCGTTTCCCTGCATGTCCACTCCCCCCCACCACCCACCACCCCCTCGCCTTGTCCTGCCGGGCTCGGAGACCTAAGACACTTCTCCGACACCTCAGGCTCCGTGGCGAAAGCGGACAAATGTGACAGCTCGCATTAGCCCAAGTGTCTCTCCAGCACCCACACACCCCTCAGCCCCACTCCACATGCTTCCGCCTCCCAGCAGGGGGGAGGGGAGGCCGCGGAGGCACTCTCACTTCTCCCATCTGACAGCTCCCCCCACCTTCACCTTCAGCCGCCTTGGGACAACCTTCATCCCACCTGCGCCGGTCATTAGCAAACCAGACAATCATGACAATCAACTCCATTTGAAGCTTAAATCAGGTCATACTTGGGTCACTTGTGGATTCATCTTGACCTCGAATTATTTCCTTTCAACTGCTCGAGGAAAGAAAGAAATTATTTCATCACAACCACCGTTCGTCACTCTCTCGACTTGGACAAAGTGGATTGTGACAGGATTACTCATTCCGGTGATGTGCCATAATCATCTACTTCTCTCCGGCGGTGTTGGAAACGAGAAAGTCATAATTTCCGCAAGCTGAAGGGGACCGAGAGGGAGAAAAACAGGCTGCGCTGGAGGCGCAGACGGCTCAAGATGTTTATCCCATAAAGAATGAAAGGGATCGGATCTCCCGGGTACTGAGCGGCTGGCCGCAAAGGGCGATTACGTTGGGAAACATCCTGCCCGCCGGTGACTACGGGTGACATCATGCCTGCGTGATGTATTTAAACTGCTGTAGGACGTGACAGCGCTGGGACGAGGGGAGCAGCAGAATCTCAGCTATAACTTATCCGCTGTAGACTCTGTGTGTGTGTGTGTGTGTGTGTGGTGTGTGTGTGTGTGTGTGTGTGTGTGTGTGTGTGTGTGTGTGTGTGCAGCTTTAGGAGGCACCACAGGAAGAAAAGCCCTCAGATTTAAGACCTGTGGTCAGACCAAACCTTCCTCGCTGAGGTTTCTGTGCAGCTGAGGGGTCTCACGGCAGATCTGTCGACCTCTTCATCTCCCTCTCGCTGAGGCCATCAGACACGCTTTCCTGAGTTCCACCCCACGCTTCGCTGGGCATCACGGTCCAGGAACTTATGAGATATGTAACAGCCCAGACCTGACGGAACGTACCTGTGTTTACAGCCTCTCTACACCGCTCTGGTACCTGCTCGGCGGTGTCGGAGCGCCAGTTTAAAATTCCATTTGGTTCAGCTAACCAACTAGTCTGCAACCTGCAGGAGATGCAGCCAGACATTACACACCAGACCTTTATTTTTCTAGTGCACTGTCACTGGTAGAATAATGACACACAGTCTGGCAACGTTAGCCCTGACCTATAAGACCCGATCTCAAAAACATCCATTTTTTTTCCCTTTGGAAAGGGGCCTCGCCAACCCCGACAGTTTAAATTTCTCAACCGTTTCGCTCCTCCAGAGATGAGAAAAAAACGGTGAGTAAGTAAATAAGGTAAACAGAATAAAAATTCCTGCCTTATTTTTGTGCCGTGTGTTGTAAAAAGTGCTCCGAGGCGGAGATGGTGGAATGCCGAGCGCCGCTCACACCACCGCACTTCCTCCTCACAGCAGGATAAAGCAAGTCAGAGATGTGTAGCCACAACCGCAATTTCCCCTACTCCTTCTGCCCCTCATCCCTTTGCTTTTATGTTCTTTAATTTGGTGGCTGCAGGGGCCGCACCCTCCTGCACCGGCCAAGCCGCCTCTTATTATAGACCTCAGGAAAATTCTCATACAATGCCCGCACTGGCCCGGCGAGGTGCAGATGTGTCTGCGCGGTGTCTGCGTCAAGCTTTTTTTATAATCTCCCCCTGCATCCGGCGGCATCTCCTGCCCACAGGATGGTAGCATTAGCCATATTTCCGAAGCCCGTTGTTTATTACGTTTAAATGCTGCCTTTAAAAATAAACAAGGGAGGAAACGTGGGGAAATGCAGCTTTGGAAGCTAACTAAACAGAAACTGGGGGGGAAAAAAACAGACACGGCTCCACCGCACGTCATCAAAACAGCCGTGTTGTTGAGTTGTTGTTTGCGTAGTTTTGATTTTGCTGTCCGAGCCGGCTCAGTTTTTCCAGGCTTCCGCTGACACAAGCGAACACACGTCAGGCGGCACAGCTGGTGACTGGGCAGGGCCGGGGTAGGTGCCTCTAAAGCTTTTACGACCCGCAAACACGCAGGGCCGCTGCAGCGAAGAGAGGAACATTCACGAGCCGTCAGCCGGCTCTCATTCCTCTCATCTCCTCCACGGTACCAAGTGCCGTGTTTGTTTTTGCAGCGGTGGAGCCGCCGGCCTATCTGGACTGGATGGGCTCCGGCCCACATCTGCTCTCTCTCAGCTTCACCGCTTGGTACCTGCCGTCATTGAAGCCCATTCGGGAGGGGGTGGTGGTGGTGGTGGGGAGTCTAATGTGCTGCCAGCCACTGATAACGTGAGGCCAACCTAACCCAGATGAAAGGGAAGACGGGAAATATCATTCATTCTGCCTTCAGATCGTCTCGGGCTCACCTTGACATAATTAATCTCACATTTTTAACTACTGAAAGCGACGTATCTGAATACCACACTTCTCTGCTGCTTAAAACGTACATTCCACAGTATTTTGAATAATTTGGTTGCCTACATTATTTTTTAAGTCCACTTATTAATCGCGTTTGCTGCATTTGAGTATAATCGGTGCATTTACTTGCGATATGAATCAATAGAAAATAGATAGAAAAAAATAATAGAAATTGTTCCCTGTTTCAGAACACTAAGCTTTTATTTGACCATAAGCTTCGCTATGCACGTGCGAGTAATTATGTCAATTTAGCAATCATTTTAAGCTTAAAAGCCGCAGTGAAATTAAGGGAAAAAACCAAAATAAACTCAAAATTCCTGGCAGCGAAGGGGGCCTATCAATCAACGAAGCAGAGCCGGAACGCCCACTGCTTCATCTACATCTGGGCCTTTTTGACCACGCGCCACATCGCGCAGTCCCACCCGCCGAGTGTTTCATCATCATTCCCAGCGAGTGTCCTGACCTGGCCAAGAGCACGGAGGCTCTGCTATGTACAACCAGATGTCATTCCGGGCTCCTTGGTTCAGCAGGTGAATCTGACAGATAACAAATGTTTTTCAAAAATGGATCATGCTCCTCTTGGATCTCTGCAGCTGTTTTGCAAAGGCAAGAACTGATGATAGAGACAGGTTATTTGTCTCCTTTGTTGCACACCGGAGCTGAACATTGCATATCGACCTGTGACGGGCATTAGGGTAAATACCAGACACGATGATGGATAGCAGACAGAAAGGTGGTGTTATCAGTGCCTCGAGATTCCTGTTTCAGCTCACTCCTTGTCTAGCAGAAGGCAATAAAGCATGCTCATGCAATAACACTAATTAGCTCTAGAAACATTCCTTTTGGAGGAGACAAAAAGAGACATCCCTCCTCACATAGTGTGCGCGCTTACACTCACATGCGTGAGCACCACCGATGTCATTGCATAAATCATTTAGAGGAAAGAAATGCGTGTAAAATTGTGTTTGAATTGAGTTGCCGCCATGCGATGAGAGCGACGAGGATGTCTGGAGGCTTATTAGAAAGATAGAAGAGAGAAGGCCTGTTTCAGAGAGCCTGTGCATGTGTGTGTGCACGTACAGAGGGAGGCTGGGAGTGGAAAAACATGCAAAAAGAAATGATACCTCAAGAAAGTGTTGAAACGTTTTAACACGGGAGGGTTAAACCACTAGAGGTGACGACCGGAGCAGGAGGCTGGAGACTATACAGCACGGGACACCACAGGGACTATATGATAGCCCGCTAACTCAAACTAAGAGGCCCACGCTGATAATCAATACTGTTAGTTCAGGAGGTTCGGGAGGGGAAATGTGGTATCGGATGGTGCGGCCTGTGGGACAGTCTGGAGGCCTGGCCAGACACGTTGGTGGAGGCTGCAGCGAGGGGACGTGCCGGACTCATAAAAGATAAAGTTTCTCTGCGCAGCCACTTTGGACTGCAGACAGAGGGAAACATCTGTGTTAACCAGCACCACGGGCAGCCCACTGTGGAGAGGAATGCAAAGAGAAATAGAAAGAAGGGTGAGGAGAGAACGAGGAGGCAATATGAGTATGCATTGTTAAAAAAAAAGAGTTATTGGAGGGCTGTGTGGGAAATGAAAGCGTGGCCCTCTCTGCTATCAGCTATAAAGTATATATGCGTGAATGTGGCGTGACTGTAGGGGGACACGAATGCTTTCAAGCACGCAAGTATGAGTATGCGAGCGGTCGGAACGCCAAGGCCTGTAATAAATCCAGACTAATTAAGTAGTTAGACGCTTCTTCCCGTCTCTGCTCTCCATTACGTTGCTATTAACACGTTCGCGCACAGCTGGCAGACAACTGTGCAAGCGCGTCTGATAGAGGAGCCTGCATGATGGAGGGCCGGGTCACCAAGGTAGATCAGCCCGTAATTATCTGCCAGTGCAGCCACTCGTGCTGCCAAGTCCATACAAAAGCTCTTTCTGTCAGGCCTGTTGTGCTGTTGTTGCTTTCATGTAATCTCAGAAACTTTCATTCGCAGCCTTGTTCTGTTTTTCTTTGTTCAGGGTGTTTATTGCCAGATGTGTTGTATTGTTTTGCTTGAATAAGCAGATTAGCCTCTGCTAAGTGATCACAAGTTTGGCTGTTATAGAAGCAGAACTCAGGTATAGCTCATTAAAAATGGCCATACACGGCGAAATTCACGTCTTATTCCACTAAATTCTGCAGAGTAGTTGTGTTAGTGATGCCAGATGCTGGATGTTTGTGTTTTTGTTGGCTAAAATGCTAACGCAGAAACAAAAGAAATGCTCTGTGACCAGTTCTCCAGCGAGGAAACCGCAGGAGACAAACCTGAACGAGAGGTGATTAACAGGAAAATGGATGTGTGCTCATCTGTTTGTGCTGGCAGCGGCCAAAAGCCCCCGGATTCAACGTTTTGGTCGGTTTAGGCTCGTTAAAAAAACCCGTCAAAACCTGTTCCAGCCCATTTGTGTCCACTGAAGGCTAAAATGAGACATGAGACCTGCCACCCATGCCTCTCTAGAGTGCCACAGACCTAATCTAAATGACTCTGACTCATTTCCACTGACTTAGACCTCGCCGGCCACACCAGCATCGGCCCGGCTCTCCACCAGGCTGTGCCTGACGGGCTACAGCTGCAATCGTCCATTAAAGATTTACCTCCTCGGCTTTAACGAGGCCATTTTATTTACCTGGGCCTCTTCAGGAACGTGGAAAATAAGGAAGTTGTGACTAATGTCTCCATGATAACCTTTTACAGTAAAAGACTAAGTGCTCCCTCCCACACGGAGAAAGGCAATGAAGACGCTGTGCAGAAGGCAAACAGCACAGGTCCCTCTCAGGAGATTTCCCCGCAGCCTACGAGGTGTTAACGGCTTTATAAATTTCGGTTGTCATGTGCCTGCATAACATGAACTGGACTGAACTGCAGCCCGGTGCAAAAAAAGGCCTGGAAGCTGCGGTTGGTTATAGAGGAAATTCCTTAATTCGCAGTAGTTAAAGACTCATCCTGCCACATTCAAGAGCCACAGTCATCCAAAAAGGTTGCATGATGAAGAAACGCGTGCGTGTGCGTCTGTGTGTGTGTGTGTGTGTGTGTGTGTGTGTGTGTGTGTGTGTTATTGTGGCACTCACCCAGTACCTGGGTGACCTCTGTTCGTGCAGCGGTGTACATTCTGAATGTATGCTGTAAGCCATTTACACAGCTGGGCTTTTAAAGTGAAGTCACCCAGTGAGAGGAGGTCCCTGGCCCGGGGTCTGTCCCAAAGCCCACACCCACCCAGAGCTGGCTGCACTCGAGTTTGCAAGACTCACGCACGGTGACAGCCAGCTTAGGCCAGGAGGAAACAGGAAGGAGCCCTGAATTGAGTCATTTGGGCAGTGTGGTGAACTAATCTGGGATTTGAGTCTTTTCTGTTATGGCTTCACAGGTTTTGTGGTGCAGTGGGAGCATCAGAGGATAGACTTTTAAGTCATTTGTGGTGAATCAAAATGCAAACAGGCGGCTTCAAGAGCAACAAGCAGTGATGAAGAATGTTTCTTTAGATAAAACAAACAGTCATAAAGTTCTCGGGCGCACTGAAGCCGCAATGAGTAATGTGGAAAGTCGGGACTTTGGAGAGAAAAGAGTCACTTCCTGCGATAGTATCACTTGGTTCTCTCTTCTGTGGAGGAAAAGAATCAGAATCGGCTGTTCTGAATGAATCCTGGATTAGTATTAGATGGGAAGATATGAGATGAGATAAAAGGCTGGAAGGAGACATGACAGCAGTGACAGATTATATCCCAAAGAGCGGCGAGTATGAAGACTATAAAGACCCGGCGATGAAGCCGTCAGTATCCAGGGAAGCAGCAGAACTCTCCGCGATCTTCTAACATATCAAATAACCGTGTTCTGATGTGACCCGTCTTTGTTTAGGCTTTCTGTCTGTTCTCGGCATCTTCATTTCAAAACAACAGGACTGCAGCCATCTCTACCCCCCCCCCCCCCCCGAAAAGCTCCCGTCTCTCTCTCTCTCTCTCGGCCTCGGCCCCCTTGACTCTCGCGAGGCCCTTGACTTTGCGAGCCTCTGCGGTCAAACCCATCTGTGTCGCAGGCCGTCAAAAATAGTCACAATGCAGCAGCTCCCACAGTAATTACACGGTGCAGCGGAGGAGCCAGTGTCACCTCCCTCCCTTTTGCCAGGATGCTGCAAGAACGGTCTTTCCGGGGGTTAAGCGTAAACCGGCAACTCCTTGCACAATTTCTTGAAAACGCGACCCGCGCCTCACGTAGGCCTCTGATTTTCTTCTGCCACCTCACGCCCGGAACGCCGACCTGCTAAACTAAGCCGCTGCAGGTCTGAAACGCGCCCGCGAGCAGTTGCAGGCGCTGCCAAATTTGTTGAATTAAGTGGAATTATAATTGCGCCATTATCTGTCCATAAATCTGCCAACGCCTGCTAATGCTGCGACCGTATCGCACTTTACAGCCCTCACCTGTTGCCGAGGGCAATAAAAGAGAGCAAGAACGGTGCGATTTCTGCAAACGATGCAGAGAGCATCGTTTTGCAGACCTACAGCGAAATTAAACATAGAATGGAGGGAAAGCGGCTGAGCGTGGCGACGACTGAAGTTTGGAACCTCATTGACTGGCGTTATTCTGCGTCTAGAGGGATGTCTCCAGATTAGAGTTAAGGGAGGACCCACTGCACTTTGAACCCAGTCTGCTATTGACTTACTCATTCTTTAGATAACACATGGTTGACATATTAGCTGTTTGCTAGTCCATAATCCCTTTTTTCCCCCTTTTTTTCCTCCCTGCTGGAGCACCTGATCATTAGCTGGCTGCACAGCTGGTAAACTGAGAGAGATACAAGAATGTGACACTCCTCCTATTAGCTGAAAACCTGCACCTATGCAAACAAGGTGCTGGCATACTGTGCATGCACGCTGGTGTGACATCAGAGCAGAGACCAGATTATAATGACATATTTCATTTACACGTTAAAAGAAAAGATTCCTGCTAAATAAGGCCCCATTCTGACATCACGACAGGAAAGACTGTCTGATCGGTAACTCCTACAGCTGGATTAGGACTTCATGCTTTTGTTGATTTCAGATGATGTCATGCTGTGTGAAACTACATTTCCCCAAATGCTGAGCGTGGATGGGAAGCCTACCTAAATTGACAAAGCTCATGACCATGTCAGCATCGTTCAAGAAGTTGTTGTCCTGCAGGCTGGCCAACGGGGGCCCTTGGGTGGTGAAGACGGGCTTGTACGGATAGGAGTATCTGTTCTCGTCCCCCTCCGTGGACATGGCGTTGTATAGGTCCAACATAAACATCGGGGCAGCGTTGTGCTTCCCGTGGTGGTGGGGTCGCGGCCGGTGCGGCAGCCCCAGGATCGACAGGATCTCCCGCTGCATCTCCCTGCGCTCTTGGCTCTTCAGCCGGCGGTGGATAAAACTGGAGTGGAACTCGTTGTCCAAGCTAAAGTTCGTGAAAGCTGTGTCAGCCAGGACGCAGCAGCTCCACACCACGAGTAAAGCGGGAGCGCGTCGGTCTAAAAGCGGTGCCATGGTGCGAGTCGTGCGTAATTGCGCCCTGTTCTGTTCGCCGAAACTCTTGTGGAAACCGAACTTTAAGCAGCTCGTATTCAATATCCAAAGTCACGGACGGACCCTCATGTTGAGGGAAGTTCTCCGAAAAGTGACATCAATTCGATCCGAAGGTCATTTGACTGATCCCTCGCCCGTCTGATCGGTTCGCGTTCCCGCCGTCTTTCCTGTTCATCCGCAACCTGCGAGCAACGATCTCACTCTGTGGCTGCCAGAGAGGAGGCTGCAGTCAGGCACAAGTTGTGAGGAGGCGCTGTGCAACGGGGAGGAGCAGCCAGAGAGGGAGTGGAGGAAGAAGGCGTGTGTGTTGTGGTTTTTCAAATGGAGACGCAGCGCAGTTGGCCCCGTTTGAGAGGAAGCTCTTCGGGCTTACACGTGCAAATACAGAAGGCTTTGAGACGGGATTTGTGCGGTAATGCTTTGGTTTGGGATAAAGCAGATTTCGTCACTCCTGCCCCACAATTGCGAGCGTGTTTAGTCTTGTGCGGATTCACTAATGACAGATGTTCAGTGACAATAGGCATCTCAGTTTCAGCGCGCTTATGGAAAATAATAGAGTCCATATCAGAGGGTAAATGATTGGCCTGTGTGGGAGGATCCGCGGTGCTCGGGGAGAAGTTGCAACATGCGTTTAAATGCTGCTACGGTTATTTAGCCATTCACAGGTGCACGGTTGAATGGTTCAGTTGGGAGGAAGGGGGGGGGGGGGGGCTGCTTTTCTGACCGAACTGTTTGTTGGAGCTGAAAGTTTGTGACAGCAGCAGCATTGCAAACAGTGCAAAGCAGAGATGCAGATGTTTGGCAGCTGCTTCATCCTTCCATCCGCCCCCCTGGCCCCAGCACCTCTTAAACACCAGTCTTTAATGGAAGGCCCTGTTGTCACTCATTGGGCAGCGGCGATCTCAGGTCGACCACTTTGGGCCAAAAAGTCCTCAAGTCGCACGACAATGGAGCTTTAAAAGAAACAACCTCTGCAGCTGGGACGTTTCAGGGCCACCAGGTGATTGTTATGAATAAAATTAGACTTCAATGGCACAGCAAGAGAGGTTGCCAGAAGGCTTAAGCTGTAATTTCAAACAGAGGAAGGAGGAAAGGAGCTTGAATGTGTCTCAGGGTCTTCTACACTTAGCCCACCTTCCTGCTCATTTAATGTGGTTACTCGGGGCTTCAAAGACGTTCCATTCCTGCTTTCTTTTTTTTTTTCCAATGACAATTCAACATGGCTTCAAGCTTGATAGTTTACACAGGCTGCTACTCATTCTGTATACCTAATCCTCTATTTGCTTTAAAATGGCCTTTCAGTAGTAGCGTGGAACATGTAAATATTTCTATCCGGTGCCTCAGATAGAATCAGCTAATGGCTGCAGGTGTTTACATTACGCCAGTTTCCGACAGAGGGTTTTGGTTTATGTTAGAGCCGTATTTCTGCTCCCCTCTATCCTTTACGTTCTTTGCCCCCCTCTCATTGTCCTCTCTCCCTTCCTTATCCTCGCTGTAAGATGGATGAGGTCAAATCCCCTCCGCGGCTTCTCTGGCAACCCCCAGCTCTGGGTTCGGTCTGCACCCAGAGAAGGGTTTGAGCATCCTGGGCAGGACAATAGGAACAGACCCCCCCTTTGTTCGAGCCTCCGCGGGCCCGATGACAGTCCCAGTAAACAGTGGGCACAGGCTGGGGCCGGGCTGGGTCAGCTGCACTGAGGGGCCTTTGACGAGGAGAACTAAAGCAGAGAAGCAGAACAAACAGTTCTCCGGGCGCTCCGTCGACGTCACACACAGAAAAATCTCCCACAGATTCCGCATGAAACCTCACATTCTGTTAACAAGAGTCACTGGAGATCAGTTAGGGAGCATTCTGGTGTCGGGAGACACAATTAAGTGTCACTAGACGAGTGTTTTAATGCAAATGAACCCCATTTTTCTCACTCACGCTGCAGATCATAAGCAGTATTTCAGACTGAAACACCAAAACAGACACTCTGTTTTACTCCCAAACAGTGAAATGAAAGCTGCTCTGATGGTTCCCTAACCCTAACCCTGGCCGGGGATGTCTCCACAGCTCCTCATCTCCACAGAAGTATTCTCCATAAACATTTCTCCCCCCGTTCTTGATTTTTCTTTCAATCCCTCGTTAAGAATGGTGCCTGCTCCAGCCTCCTGGTGATCTCTATTTAGGTGCTCAAGGCATGTGGTCAAAGGTCAGATTAATATTTATTTCATGTGTTGCCTCAGAGCCCAGCAGGCGGCCGGCCTTTGAAGGCTCATGCATGTGCGGAGGTGGATGAATTGCGGTTTTGGGGAGGGTGGGGTCTGGCTCTGACCAGGCAGGCCTTCAGACAATACAGTAAAAGCGCTTTTCAAGGTAAACTGACCCTCAAAATGAACCAGCGCGGGGTCGGGGTGCGAGGAGGAGGAGGAGGAGGAGGAGGAGGAGAGGGCGGCGGTGCATTTTTCCCCTCTCTCCACCCTCCTCGTTTGCCTGTCTCGCCCGCCCCCGTATTTGGCATCGCAGCGCTGATCTTGCCGCACAAACCAGCGGGCTGTTAAAACAGCCCGGCCAGGTGGAGCTGTCTCACACTTCCAGGGGCCTCTTGAACATATGAGACACAGCTGGGAGACAGGCGGACCCAGAGAGGGGGTGGCTATATAAAACAGATTCAGCATACTTTGCTTTCTACATCCCATTTAGCTCTGCAGCGTGATACCATTTTTTTTTTTTTTTAAAAGAAATAAAGGCCACACCAGTCCTGGAGGACTGAATCCAGGGGCTTTTGAGAACTTTCTCAAACCCAACTTTGATTTTAAATAGTAGGGCTTCTTAACACCTACATAGGTGACTAAGTAAGATGTTTTGATACTCGGCTGCTTCCAGATTTCAGGTCCGAGTTAAATCAATCCTTTCAGGCCACCCACGCGGGAGCAAATGTTACCAAGGCAACGCCCCCTTCAATCTGATCACTGTTGCAATTTAGTGTAGCGTTTTGAGGAAAGGTCATGAGGAAAAAGACAAATCGCTTCCGTTTTTTTTTTGTTTTTTGCAGGAGGTGCCTGCGTGACAGGCTGTACCAAGCTCACCGCTAACATGTACACAGGTCTGGTTCATCTGCCCCCGGATCCTCGTCCGCAGACCTGCGGAACACTGAGGCGGGCCTGATTTATTGCTTCCAGAACTCCAGACTCGTCAGCTATGTCTGCGACAGCCTGCGATACCGGCGTAGCTAAGCTTTTGATCAGAATACCTGGTTTAGCGGAGCTTATCGCAAGCAGGATGGTATCACTCAGACGCCAAGTCGCGCGTGTGTCTCTGGGTTCTGACACTGAGCTGCTCTGCACGCTCTTATCAGTGTCCATTACTGAGGTGTGAGCGCCAGATAAAGGTCAAGCCAGTCCCGCCCAGGCTGGACAGAGGAGCTATTTAGATTGGTGTCTTGCTCTCATCACTCTCTGAGGCTTTAGTGGTCTGTCAGTCAGTGGGGACCTTGGGCCAGCTCCTCTTCAGGGGATGCTAATCTGAGGAGCCATTAGAGCCCAGGCAGCAGAGCTGGTCTGGCCCAGGCCAAAAGCTGATGAGAAACAGAGGTGCAGAAGAGCCCGAGGTGGAAAAAGAAGGGGGTGGGGGGTGCTGAACTATGCGGACTGTGAGGGGAGGGCAGCTCTGTTTTCTATTTGTGAGGATTAGGTTGACAGATCTGTATTTAGTTTCTTTGGGCCTCTAGCTGCAGCTAATCCCCCTCACCTGCAGCGACTGCCCCTGCTCTCTTTCCTCTGACCCCGCAGCCCCCGACTTCCCTCGTGCTCACCCCCCCCCTGCCCCAGCACAAACACTCATCCCGAGACAAGCACATGACTCGTTGCACTCTGTCTCCTCAGGTTAGGGCCTCACACTCGACACAATTCTCCACCGGGCCAAAGGAACAGCGGGGGGCTCGGCCTTTTTTGGAAACGGAAGAAGAGAAAAAGCCCCCCTCCCTGACCCGCGACCCGCAATCTCACTCATGGTGAGGTTTTTTTTTTTCTGTCTGGCTGACGGGTCGTCCCTCATCACTTGGAGATAGCAATTACTCAGAAATTAAGAGCCATTACTACGGAAGCAGCTTGTCAAAGCCACTCAGGGAAAAGGGGGGACCTTTGGTAAAGCTGCACATTAGGGAATATTCAGGGTCGGGTCAGGGGCAAGGACCTCTTTTCTTTAGATCCTGGATCCCACACAGTCCGACCGGGCCTTCACACCGAAAGACCGCAGTGGCTGCGCAAATACACCCACTCGGCATGCAATTCCTGAAGGCGCAGGTGCTGGTTGGCCTGATATTTTAAAGATGTGTGTGCACATTTGCCTTTTCTTTATTCTTTCTACTCATTTAAGATGCTTGAAATGAGCGTGCTCACTTCATAAGTGCCTGACATGGTTGTATCACATAGCTGAAATGGGTCTGGTCCCGCACTTCCCACCCGCCCGACTGGAACCTCCACATAATAAACAGAAAAACACACACTGTTGACACACCTTCTGCTCCAGACAGGTTGCAGCAAGCTCAACCAAAGGGTCTCATTATTCCTGAGAGCCACAGAGGGTGACAAGGGGATTTTTCTAAATACCACAAATGTAGGCCTATGCCTTAAAATCACAAGGTGTTACGGCCTTACACACACTCAGAATCACACCAAAGAATCAATATGTAACCACAAGTTAAGCACGTCCATATATTTACTGTATGTAATACTGTTTTGGTACTTTTTAACTGTGACAACTCGATGTTTAAATATAGATAAAGGCTCAAAATATCTAAAGTTACTAAAGTATAAAAAAAATCACGTTTTATTAATTGAATTGAAACAATGCTACATATTCAAAATGATCATATTTGGCGTGTAGTGACAACATAAAGTGGTGACAGTGAACGCAACATCAAGGTGAGTTTCCCCTGCTGGAAACAGCCAATCAGGGAGCAGATCGGACTCCATCGTCCAGGTAAATCTTGCGGGTTTATGTCGCGCTGTTCTGCCTACGCAAAAAAATGAATTCTGCTTCCGTGGAACCGTTTTCTGATGTCGACAAGCTCCATATTGATCTGAAGCACAGCGTCGAAGCCATGACTGACTGGCAGCCAGCTGAGGGGGAGACAAGTGCGTAAGTGAAAGCTAAATGTGCTAAATCATGCTAACGAGATGCTAAACTGGGCTAGCTGGTAGCGTTGCGCAGTTCGGGGAAGTTGTTTATTTCATGAACCATCAAGTCCGAGATTTTTACCACGAAATGGTTGAAAAATGACCCGTAACTTTGACTATTTAATGAGTAATTAGCCTGCTATCGGGGAGGCCAGCTATAGTGGCTAAACTACAGCGATCCGTCGTTCATAATTGTGTGTTTATTTGAATATTAAGCGTCAATACTCCCTTGTAATTGTTCAAAATGTCACTTTTAAAATCCTGATAAAAATAGACACTGCATATACCTCATCACCACATCATCATGCTGAAACTACTGCCAATTACCATCTTTGTAATTCGTAGTCAGTGTTACTGTCTCTTCTTTTTCCAGAAGACACGTTTTGGAACGCATTGAAAGTGTAATCCTTGGGATAGTGACTAGTCTGTCCAAGGATGAAGCTCCTGTCCTGCTTCTTCCCAACAGATCCAGTTGGACCAATGTCAGGTGACTGGTTTAAACCCACTTTGCTCTGGACAACGTAACCACAAAAGGTCTTTGGGAGCCATTTGTCTTTGAAACGATGGATGCAAGCGGTCGCGTTGTGCACCCCAACCAACATTTACTTGTGTCGGTTTTGCAAGAGCTTCGGGCCACACACGTCGATCGGGTCGTTGTTTAATTTCTTGAGGAAATGCACTCTTGTGCGGCGCCTGTATCAACTCTCACCCCCCACCCCCCACCCACAGCAAGTGTGTCTACGTTCCTGTAACCCTCCAGGGTTTCATTTTTTTGTTGAATTTTCTCATTTTGTCCTTAATTATTCGCAAGTTTTGACAGTTCCGTGGGGCTGCAGATGACTTCGGAGAGTTCTGTCACCAGCGTTCGGTGCGACTGCGCTTCGTCTGTCACTAAATTCGGTGAGACGATACAAACGCCTGTTCTAAAAATCTCTCATTTATCTCACTAGATCCTTTTAAAATGTTAACAGATTCGGAAATGAGACCACACACACACACACACACACACACACCACACACACACACACACACACACACACAGGGACAGTTTCAAATGATTTCAAGCATTTATCCTTCAAACACACACCAGTGGAGTCAGCTGCACCCGGCCAGACCACACACACACACACACACACACACACCTGATGTTTGGAGCAATCATTTCCTGGTGGAATTCCACATGCGACTTTGGTGATGATTCCCAGTCTGCCCACTTACGCTGGCTGGTGGAAACAGCCTCAACGCGTATCCCGAATATGAAGCTGTGGAGTCGGAGCGTTTCACGCGTTCAAACCTCTTTCTGTTTGTGTCTTAAAGCCCAACTTCTCAAGATTCTCTCGGTCATCTACAAACTCGTGCAGAGCGACTCGTTCGCTACAAAAAGGTTTTCTTTTCCCCTGACATCAGTAAATCCAATAAGTGGCGTTCTGAATCGGTTAAGGACCTCGTCTGGATGTGCCTGCTGTTCCCGCAGAGACATCTTTTACAACAACACTCGGCTGTTTGGCTCCCAGACATCTGTGGACACTATCGTGGATGACATCTCCTGCCTGCTGAAGGTGCCTCGCAGGGCCTTACACGTGGTAGGCGCGCCTTTGTGGTTCCCGAATAGACCCATTTCAATCCCAGTTGATTTCTGAGCGTAAAGCCGGTGGTGAACTGGGTTTTTTCCCCAGTTGGCCACGTCCAAAGGCTTCATCTCAGGCGATCTGTGCTATATGGAGAGCGACGGCACCAGGATCAGCTGCAGCTCCAGTCAGGCTGTTGCAGTCTCCTCGAACATTAGTGGAATCAGAAGTATCCTTGGCTCAGTTTTTCCCTGTGTGGGACGGACGCGCGTGCGAGCGTTTTTCCTCGACTCGCGTCCAGACATCGTCTCGTGCGCACGGTTCGTCCTCATCGTGGAGAAGGATGCGACGTTTCAGAGGCTCCTGGATGACGACTTCTGCGCGAAGCTCTCCCCTTGCATCATGATCACAGTGCGTTTTCCCAGTGTTTCTTTTGGTTACATCCGATCCAAATCCATCCACACGGAGTTCTGCTTCTGCCTGTGTTGCTCAGGGGAAAGGTGTCCCAGATCTCAACAGCAGGTTGATGGTGAGGAAGCTTTGGGACACGCTGCACATCCCCATCTTCGCGCTGGTGGACGCCGACCCTCACGGTAGACACCGTCTGTCCGGACCTCTGCTGCCTCGCGTATTTCCACACGCATAACGTCTCCTGGCACACACGTGTCCCAGCGAGCCGGCTGCACCTGCTCGGCACCGCGCTGTCCCTCTTCTCACTGTTGTTTCCTCTCCGTCATTCTCATTACCACTGGAGCGCTTTTCCATTGCGTGGCCGGACGCATATGCAGAGTTCCACCTCCTAATCTCCGTTCCATGGGGATAATTGCTCTGGTGTGCCAGTGATTGCAGTGCTTTTATGTTTTCCAGGGATTGAAATCATGAGTATCTACAAGTATGGATCAGTGGTGAGTCATGTCTTCCCCTCACTCCTCATGTCTTTAGAAGCACATTTTAGGTACATCCACACGGTCGTGCATACGTTTAGGGGTTTACAATGCATGCGGTTGTAATTGGGTGTCTCCACAGGCCATGTCCTTTGAAGCCCACAGTCTGACTGTCCCCAGTGTTATGTGGTTGGGCCTCCTCCCCTCTGACCTGCAGAGGTTTGGACTCAACCTTCCCTACTTCCTGCATCCTCCTGCTTCTAATTGGAATGGCTGTATATTCCAGGGAATTGTTTGTTTTGGTTTCTGTTGCTGTTGCCCTGCATTTCTTTTTTCCTTCGTCGAGCTGCATCTGGGGCCATATTGACTTTTAAATACACGTTGTTGCCGTGACGGTTTTCCAGCGGGCGTTTAATTGCAGTTCCTATATCTTTACGGTTGCTTCTAATCATAAAGGGCCACTGCTCCGTGTGGGTGAAATCGATGTTGTGTGTTCCAGGTTGCGTGTCCCCCAGGACGTTCTTCTCCCCCTCACCAAGACAGATGAATGCAAACTAGCCAGCCTTCTCAAAAGGCCTTATTTGAGCAGCCAACCCCAGTGGAAGAGAGAGGTGAGGTGGAAAAGCAACCCGCTCTGTGGCCTCTTCACCTTTTGCTTGTGGAAAGACTTGTTAAAAATGAAACTTAAAATGTAAACGTTTGCTCTCGGGACAGATGGAACTGATGCAGCAAACTCAAGTCAAAGCTGAGATACAGTCTCTGTCGGCCATTGCTCCTGATTTCCTCACCAACATCTACCTGCCCAACAAGCTGCGTTACAAAGGCTGGATTTGAGTCCCGCGCTGCCACCTAGTGGCGGGAAGATAAACTGCTCAAGTTGGTCGCAAAATGTTTGATTTCAATTTAAAATGGTTTTCAAAAAGATTTCTGAGGGATTCTCCGTTGTTTGCTTTTTATTTATTTCAGAAATGCATCATTTCTCCGGTTCCCATGTGTAATACGATTAGTTGTGTTAAAAATGCTGCACTGACTGCTGATGAGTGGAGCTAATTATTCCTCATTTGTTTCAACAATGTTTCAGGTTTGAAAAAATAACAATAGATATATTTTTTAAAAAACTGTATTACACATTAAATATTAGCAAAGAAATTTGATCCTCTTTTTTCATCCCCAAATAATCTACACACTTTATGACCCAAGCACATGATACTCGGTCACCGTGTAAATATTAATTCCAGTTTGAGTCTTGTTTTAATGGAGCAGACTGCAGCTGTGAGTTATCATCCAAGGAATCATCTGCTCACATTGTGTATGACTGTAAATCTGTAACAGATTTGTAGTATGTGGGCTGGGATGTTCAGGGTTATTCATGAAAGCAGAATATCTTTCCCACTGTCCTTTGAGAAGTGGAAACAGATCCCAGAAAGGCCTTCCCTCCCCTCCTGCTCCCACTTGTCAAACACAGCTGACTGCAGAGCCGAGTGAATTAAAATTGTCCGGGGCTTTTCAGGATAACACCCTCGCCGGTTCAGGGAATCATGTTGCTCAAGACATTTTTAATCTGCTGCAAGTTGGACTGGGATGTGTTCAGGTACCCGAGAGTGACTGGAGACGAGAACGGCTTGATTTGTTGAAACGTGGGCTCGCGAAGCTGCCTGAGAAGTGGAATTAGCCGTCTGGTGTCTGACCTTTTGTGGAGTAACCACTTGACTAATCTCGGGATTGGCGGCATAACGATGTGTTAATCGTGCCCACTGGGTTCTGCGCTCCGCTTTCAGATCCAGAATAGCCAGGGTGAATGTGAGCCAGAGATGCCCGTTCCTGAGCACCGTGCCCAGTGTTTACCAGAAGCTGAGCACCAAGTCGGCGCTGGTGAGTTATGCCCACAAGTGTCCCGTGTTGATGGAGGTGGTCTCCAGAGCTCTGCCCGACTCAGCTGCTGCGGCCAAAACCAGTCCAGCAAACGAAGGTCAGCCGCAGGCCTGCGTTTTTATGTTGCAGTGTAAAAGTGGTCCACACATGTTATACTTCAACTCCAGTGTTTTATTAGACCCAAATCACAGAATCCAACTCTCCCCAAATGAGCCGACGGATGCTGCTGGCCTGGCTGTCACCCCCAGATGCCCTTTCCTGACTGCGGAGAAGAACAGGGTGGTCAGTGAGGCCAGTATGGAGCTGCAGGAAGACGTCCAGGAGATGGACTCTGGATGCAAAGGTGAACAGCCGTGCATTTGCTTACTGGACAGCTGTAAAATCTTCTCCATTCATTATGGTATTTTTACTAGTCGGTGATCTTATTGAGGCCGACAAGCCAAAGACGGGAGCGTCCCAGCTGCTAATGGATAATTTACACGACGGTGACAAAGTTCAATTCATCGGAATTTCACGTTTTTGATGTATTTTTAAAGCTCATTAAAGCATCTTCTGTCTTTTTACAGCCGTCACCTTCAAATACGACGAGTTCTTTGAAAAGATGATTGAAAGCAGGAGGAGCGAGCGCACGTACAGGGTCTTTAAGACGCTCAACCGCCGCGCCCTCTCCTTCCCGATGGCAGACAGCTACACGGACTCTTTCCGAACAAAGACGGAGGTTTCTGTCTGGTGCAGCAACGACTACCTGGGGATGAGCAGACACCCCGGGGTGACCCGGGCCATCATGTGAGCACACTGTCTCATTAGTTCTCTGTTGCAGGAGCTCAGGAAGAGCTCATCCAGCAGAAATGCTTCTGTTGAAGGGACACGCTGCAGATGCACGGTGCTGGAGCAGGAGGTACCCGAAACATCTCGGGGACGAGCAGATTCCACCGAGAACTCGAGTACGACTTGGCCGACCTGCACGGCAAAGATGCAGCGCTGCTGTTCTCCTCCTGCTTTGTAGCCAACGACTCCACGTTGTTTACTCTGGCCAAAATGCTACCAGGTACAGTCCTCAGAACTCGGGGTTTTGCTTTTGAGTGCACGTCAACTGAAAGCTGAGGAGAGGGCGTTTCTCCCCTCCACCCCAAGGTTGTGAGATCTACTCGGACGCTGGCAACCACGCCTCGATCATCCAGGGTGTGAGGAACAGCGCCGCAAGGAAGTTTATCTTCCGCCACAATGATGTCGGCCACCTTCACGAGCTGCTGGAGAAGTCCCACCCCTCCGCTCCGAAGATAGTTGCCTTTGAGTCGGTGCATTCGATGGCTGGTAAAATAAGAATATGCACTTTTATTGACAAATGCTGTTACCTTGCCAACGATGCGGTCGAGCTGAAGTCGTGCGGGCTTTTCCTGCTATATTGGCGCTCTGTCGGACGGCGGCTCTGCTCTCATCAGGTGACGTGTGCCCCGTGGAGGAGATGTGCGACGTTGCTCACAAATTTGGGGCCATTACGTTTGTGGATGAAGTTCATGCCGTGGGCTTATACGGGCCCCGAGGAGGAGGGATCGGCGACAGGGACCGGGTCACGCACAAGATGGACATCATCTCTGGGACGCTTGGTACGCCAGACGCTCTCCCATCAGGCGTGCGCTCGTCTCCCTGACTTGTTGGTTTGCATTCCAGGGAAGGCGTTTGGCTGCGTGGGCGGTTACATTGCCAGCACCGCCGCCCTGGTGGACACGGTGCGCTCCTACGCCGCGGGCTTCATCTTCACCACGTCTCTGCCCCCCATGCTGTTGGCGGGAGCGAAGGAGTCCATCAGGGTGCTGAAAGGCGAGGAGGGCCGGACGCTGCGTCGGACACACCAGAGGAACGTGAAGCTGCTCCGGCAGATGCTGATGGACTCGGGCCTCCCCGTGACCCCCTGCCCCAGCCACATCATCCCCGTTCACGTGAGACCAACGGCTTATTCTGCATGTTCACAGCACAAAACCCTGTTTTTGACGTCGAACACCTCTGTTTCTCAGGTGGCTGATGCTGAAAAGAACACCCAGATCTGTGACATCATGATGTCTCGTTACAACATCTACGTCCAGGCTATCAACCACCCCACCGTGGCTAAAGGGGAGGAGCTGCTGCGCATCGCCCCCACACCGCACCACACCCCACAAATGATGGCCGTCTTCGTTGGTATGTCTGTTAGGTAGTTGATCTTCCATCTGGCTTGGTTCCACGGACGGTTGTTGTTCTCTCCAGACCGGCTGGTGCAGACATGGACGGCGGTGGGTCTGCCGCTGAGGCCTCGCTCCTCTGCGGAGTGTCACTTCTGCCAGCAGCCACTCCACTTTGAGCTCATGAGCGAGAGGGAGAAGTCCTTCTTCTCTGGCCTCGGTCACCTGATACCAGCAGTCGCCTGATGGCACGGAAAGCCAACGACCAAGTGCATCGTCTGAATCGCTGTTAGAATAATCAATAAAGGTGAGGCTAACGTGTTTCGCTAGGCTTGTCTTTTTACTTCCACACGTCAAGTCTTGCAGCCGCCTTTTGGCAGACATGGAATCTAGTTTCAAGGATTTCAAAGAGGGGCAGTGCACTCCGACAAGAACAACAGGGTTGATGTGGTGCATTCGCACCAAGCGATGAGTAGAAGAATCAGCAGATGCAGCATTTCATCCAATGAAATCGATGAAGGGGAAGCAAATTATAACAGTTTAAAAAGTAACAAAGCGTCACTGGTTGGAATCAGTGGTGCGGTCCCAACTCTCACCACACGGTGGCAGGATGCTCCTCCGAGCTGCGGTGGCCAGGGTCTGCTGTCAGACAACCCCCCCCCGCCCCCCTCATGACTCACAGCCTTTGCAGCAGCCTTCGTGATGAACCACAAGATGGTATCAATGGAGGACAGGATATTGTGCTTCCCATCACGATAACGGGGCCGCACATGTTGCTCGTAAATGCCACGTAGGAATTTACTGCAGCCCAGCAGAGAAGGCGGAATATCAGGCATGAAAGAGCCTTTGAAATGAACCGTCAGATTTATCTGCTCTCAGACTGCTTGTTTAATCCAGAAGATGTATTGGATGTTTTATTGGATGTGTACATTTACCCGGTTAAGATGAGATTCACTTTACAACCGTGGATTGTGAAACACAAATGCAGAGGAAATGATGTGGTTATCTGCACATTTGCATCTAACAGGTGTATTTGTGTGCGCAACAGGTGTGTGTAGAGCTCCCTCTTTGCACGATAACCCCCCCCCCCACACACACACACACACACACACAATCATGCTTGAAGCACATTATGTAACTGCTGGTGGAAGTGGAGCAGTCAGGTGACACAGGCTGGCTTAACCTTTATCATCATCAGCAATATCAGTAGTAGAAGGGGTGCTGGTGTTGGATCAGTGATGCCCTCCGTCCTAGTGCTGCTCCTGGGTTCTGGTCTTACTGGTGTGGTTGTCAGGAGCTACAGTGGAAACAGTCGCTGATCGGTCGGATCTAATAAAGCGTCAGAGATTATTTCCTTCTTATTTTCAGACACGCTGGAGCCAAACACCTCTGCACCTCCGGCAGGAGAGATTAACAGAAATCCAGTAGAGGCCGCAGCTTGTGCGTGCGTGCGTGCGTGCGTGCGTGCGTGGTCTGGAGAGGAGGCTGCTGCTGAAATGGTGGCTGTTGTGCTGTGTGGCAACGACACGATGCCTGTTGTTGCGAGTCTGACCAGCATTCGTGTGTGTGTTTGTGTATGTGGATTTAGCTCTATTCCTCATTCTGTGTTAATCCCGCTCTGCACATCTGTGCCCCCCCCCAACTCACGTGCTCGGACAGATGATCTAGATAGCTGCTTTATTACACGCATCTCTCCGAATGTTTGCGTTGTACAGCCTCACACGTGTAGATGTAAAAAAAATGTGTTCTAGTTTACATTCACCCCCTTTACATAGTAAATATCCCTGTAATTTCGTAGAAACAGCATCATATTTGAGTATTTCTGGGGGGGGGGGGTGCAAAATAATAGTCACATCTGAGCCACGTGGGGGGGGGGTGTTTAGTTTGATTTTTGCGGCTGGTTTGCAGCTGTAAATTGTTAAAAGTTCGGTTTAATCGCGTTTAAAGGTTTGATGATCAACTTTGAGACGCTTCTGCCTGTGGCTTTAAATCAAAAGGAATAAGCCCCGCCCCCTCCTGTCGCCTTACTGTCAACTAAAAAAAAAAAAAAAAACAGTAAAAGAAAAAAGCTCTCGTGCATCGGAATGGTGAGAGCGTGCGTGCGCGCGGAGGAGGACCTTGGTGCGGAGGACCCGAAGTTGATGAGATTAACGGCGGTTAAATACTCGCGTGCGAACTCGCGCGCGGCTCAGATTGAAAGCGCGAGCGGGTCCGCGTTGCCTCCGATGCGGGCCGGGACCCACTGATGGACGCGGAGAGGAGGCGCAGCCAGAGGGAGTCCGAACGCAGCAGAAGCGCCGCGCACCGGCGGGCCGACGCGCTCCTTCACCTCCTCGGCTGAGATGCAGTCAGCGCCCGCGCTTCTAGTAATGATCCAAGTCCGAAATGTCTGATGCGACGCCGAGTAAAAGCGTGGAGTGGCTCCAGGAGGAGTTGGAGTCCGGGGCCACTTCGCTGCTCCTGCTGGACTGTCGCTCCCATGAGCTGTACGAGTCGTCCCACATAGAGTCCGCCATAAACCTGGTCATACCGGGGCTCATGCTCCGGAGGTTCAAGAAGGGCAACATACCCATCCGGACTATCATTTCCAACCACGAGGATAAGGAAAAGATCCTCCGGCGGTGTGAAACTGACACGGTCGTCCTGTACGACGAGTGCACGGCGGACTGGCAGAACTGCGGTGCCCCGGCGTCGGTTCTGGGTCTGCTCCTCCAGAAACTCTGGGAGGACGGCTGTAAAGCCTTTTACCTGGAAGGTAAGTTCTTCCCCCTTAACTGTGCGGCAAATTACAGCCAAGTGCACTTTATCCGGTAATAAGGCGTTTATATGTGTCGAATAAGGTAGGGTTGTCTGGAAACTCTTGCGGAGCCTAGCATCTTAAAGAAGTACGTCAGTGGCCAATTTCCCTTTGGCAGAAACGTCACTTGAATTAATTTTTTTCCCCTTCCGATTTGAAAAAGCCAACGTGGTTTTGAAGACTGTCGCTTCTGTGCCGGTGTTTCTCCGCGGTTCACAACTTTGTGTGCGGTTCTGTGTCACCGGGATTCTCAATTAAAATTCCAAAATGGCTGCGCGATGTTTTGCTCCAGCAGGAACAGGCATGCATTTCATGAATGGTCTCTCTCTGGAGGGGGGGGGGGGGGGGGGTTCTCTGCAGCCTTGCACCGCCGTCCACGAGCCTTGTCTCCATTGAATAACTACGCAAATTTATGCCATGTGTTCACAAGGAGTCGAATCCGTTTATTTTTGAATTCCAGGTGGGTTCGGAAAGTTCCACACGGAATACCCGGAACACTGCGAGACGCTCATAGACAGCTCCTGCCCCAGCTCCTCTCCTCCGCTCTCCGTCCTGGGTTTTGGAAACCTGCGGATCAGCTCCGACTGCTCCGACGGGGAGTCGGACCGGGAGCCGAGCAGCGCCACGGAATCGGAGGAGAGTCCCATCCCCGGGAACCAGCCCGCCTTCCCCGTGGAGATCCTGCCCTACCTTTACCTGGGCTGCGCCAAAGACTCCACCAACCTGGACGTGCTGGGCCGCTACAACATCAAGTACATTCTGAATGTGACGCCCAACCTCCCCAACATGTTTGAGCACGATCGCCGCTTCAGGTACAAAAAGATCCCCATTTCTGACCACTGGAGCCAGAACCTGTCCCAGTTCTTCCCCGAGGCCATATCCTTCATAGGTGGGTGTGCCATTATTTTAATTATTATTTTTAATCTCCTTCTCATTGATGTCCTGAGTTTAATCCGCCGGTGCTGAAGCGTAGTGCGAAATGTCAAGAGAACAAACGCGCTTTGCTAATTATGGGTTGTAAAGTGGAGGATTTGTTGACAGTCATATGCGTGAACCAGTTCACGGAACTGGTTCGTGTGGGTCTTTTGGCCGGGAGACGTGTCGAACGCCGCTGGCGCTTCATTGATAAGAGCGCGGCGACACGTCGGCCGCCCTCGCCGTTCTGGACCCGCAGAGTTTCAGTTCAGCTTCTGCGAAACCGCGGCCCGTTTGTGTGCGTGCTAGTTCTCGGTTTGCTATGAACTGGTTTGCGCTGGTTTCAGGGGTAGAACGAGGAAGGAAGAGCCGTTTCCAGTTTGTGGCGGCTGAGCGTGAGATGGCAGGTTTGGCCACGCTCGACGCGGCCGTTCGAAGAGCCGCGGCCTATTGTTCCATACGTGAGGGTATCTAAAAATGACATGAGATCCTCTCTTTTTTTCCCACCCCCCCGGCAGACGAGGCGCGGTCCAAGCAGTGCGGCATTCTGGTCCACTGCCTGGCCGGCATCAGCCGCTCGGTCACCGTCACCGTGGCCTACCTGATGCAGCGGCTCCACCTGTCCCTGAACGACGCCTACGACTTCGTCAAGAGGAAGAAGTCCAACATTTCCCCCAACTTTAATTTCATGGGCCAGCTCCTGGACTTCGAGAGGACGCTGGGGCTGCACAGCCCCTGCGACAACCGATCCACCAGCAGCACGGAGCAGCTCTTCTTCACCACGCCGACCAATCACAACGTCTTCCAGCTGGACACCCTGGAGTCCACGTGAGACTGGGTTTGGACGGCTGACGCCAGCACTCGGTCAGTTACTGTATTCCCGTACCAAAAAGAACTCAAGTGTCTTCTCTTAAAGCCTGTATGCAGAGTTGATGAAGTCCCGTCTCGATGCCTTAAGCCTAAAACGAGGACGAAGCTTTTCCCTCTTGTCTGGCACGTGAACTTTTCTATGAAATCTGCGATTGTTGCCCGACTGTTATTCACCAGCTGTAACCTGGACGTTCATGTGTTGCTTTATTGCCTTGGCGGCCTGAAAGCGAGTCTTTGGCCAGTAGGGGACCAAACCCGAGACCTTCTGATGGTACTCAAGCTGAGGGGAAAACAGAAACACACTCGTCCATCCTTGGATTACCGTTCTTTGGCAGCTCTCTCGCAGGAGAACCCCCAGGCGGCTTCTGTTCGGCTAACGTTAACATCGGTTACTTCAGTACAGCGAGATAACAAAGTTTAGCTTTTACACTCCTTTTCCTGTTGCTCATTATACGTTATTAGCATGTAATTACATCCTTGTGTCGTCGAGGCCTTTGACCATACTTTAATCGAGATGTAGCATATAGGATCGTCTCTGCCATGACTGAAAGGAACGGCCGTGCACAGCGGAGCGCACGTTGATCAGCAGCCACCTGTCGCTCTGACGCTAAGGGATATCGCGTAATTAGCGGCGCTGCGACGCCGGTCCTTGGGAACAACCGCGTGAGATCGATGTTTTTGAAACGTGTGCTCTTACCTCACAGAGAGAACCTCTTCAGGGATTTTTATAAATGTATGTGTGTATCTGGTCACGGCCTCTGTGAGTGCATCTAAGGGCTTCTTGTTGTCCGGTTTGTTTGGAAAGATGTACATAAAATGTGACATTTTCTCAGAACCATGAAGGATGCGAATGTCACCCCGTCTTGATCCTTATGTGTAGTATATATGTAAAGCTAAATGTCCAAGACATTCTGTACAATTTATACGACAAATATATGGTATATTTTTACGTGAATGCTTTTTGTCGGCCTTTGTTCTGTACGTTTCCTTATTAAAAGTAACCAAAAGACGGCGGTTTAGGTGGGCGTCGCCGACCCTGGGAGCGTCCGCCTCGCGTCCGCTGTCGATGCTGGGTTTCCTGTCTCCCACAGCCCCGCTGACACACAGACGAGTGACAGGGCCAGATCTGTCAATACCACAGGGCGGACACACCCACTCACACCGCACTTTGAGGAAGAGGAAGATGACACAGCATGCGCTCCGTCGTAGATAAAATAACTGCGGTTTGCATGTAGCGTATCCGGAAGGGAAGTCGAAACAGGACATTTCTCTTCATTATTAAGTTGACTAAATAACTATAAATAAGAACTGATCCAAGTTGTCGTGTCAGGGAACAACCAGAACCAATAAATGGATCATTTTCTTATGATTTCAGGTACATTTATTGTAATGAGTTATGACTCGGGAATGAAGGTTTACAGGCTTTTACTCGTGTGTTCTTCATCCTTCCCTGACAAGATTATCTCGTGAACTGAGGCCGATTTTTCCTTGTCGTGCAGGAGGGGAAAAAAAGGAAGGGGGGGGGGGTGTTCTCTTGTTGAGCTGGGCAGCGCTTCACGGTCCAATAACTGTCACTCTGCGTGATTTAATGACTTTAAAACTGGGTTTAAACGGGTTTAACCTAAACCCCGGAGACCCGGGGTTGAAGCAGGAGGCCGAGGCTGAAATCCTCCGACTTTCCACGGAACGGAGCATGAAGAGGCTTGTCTCAGCGACACCTTCGCCTTCGTGATAATAAAGGCTGTGGAGTGATGGATTTTCCAACATGACTGAACCTGGCCGGCCACATACCTGCAGGGCCAGCCTATAATTAGATCTGAGGAGACACCCACGGCGGAGCACAGCCTGCAGAGCGGAGCAGCACCGCCTGAACACGTTGGGCGTGAAATCCCGGCATAATATCCTGTCTTTAACTCGCACTGTGCATTTATAGAAAATACCGCAGAAATGGGTGATATTCGTCATTTATGGCGTCTGCTTTGGCAGCAGCTGAGGCCTGAATGTTCGTACCCTCACCTGTGAGCTCCTCCCATTTGCTCCGGAGGGGGCTGATTGTTCACATCCGGAGGGAAAAAACCTTTATTAATTTATGCATTTGGTGTCTAATAATAACAACAATGCAAATAATATTCTACTTCTTTCTTAGCTACTAATTGGTTGCAGCTAACACCATCTAAAATGCAGCATTCGGGGAGTTTTTTCATGCGAATGGCTCCTTTGCAGTCACTTCTGCCAACGTTTTGGCTCCAGCTAGGACCTGAGAGTTAATCATAGCTCTACACTTTCTGTAATTATAACTCACGTTGCGAGCTGCTGCTGCCAGCTTCAAAAGCAAGGCGTGGGGTCCTAGTGACTCGCTGTTCACCCCTCCGATGCTAATCATGAAAGTCGGCGGGGAACTCGCACTTGTAACCTAAAAGCCTAATGCGAAACCCTGATGAGAAAGTGTGTAGTTTCTCATTTGTGGTTTTGCTCATGTGTTTTGAGAAGGACGACTTTTCGGTCCTGTTAAGATCACCCAGGAGAGGAAGCGGAGACTAAGCGCAGCGCTGACTCAGCAGCGGTTGCTGGGGAAGCAGATGTACATGAGTCCGACAGGATTTAAGATCGGGGTGGGGGCGTGAGGAAGGGGGCATGTCTCTTTGCTCGGGTGTGTGTTCATGAGTGTGTGTTGCGGAGTGAAAGCCAGTCATAGCTGGTTCACACCTGCTGCGGTTCTAAGAGCATACTTAGCATACTGCGTGACTGACAATCATTTCACAGCTGCTTCAGCTACTGATGAACAATAGGAGGGAT
The DNA here is from genome assembly GCF_003711565.1 of Takifugu flavidus. Classification (NCBI taxonomy): domain Eukaryota; kingdom Metazoa; phylum Chordata; class Actinopteri; order Tetraodontiformes; family Tetraodontidae; genus Takifugu; species Takifugu flavidus. Next base: position 11,954,648 of record NC_079527.1, on the reverse strand, counting down.
TGTTTGCTAAAGCCGTCGTGTCCCTTCATGCTGAACCTATTTGTAAGAGTGGTTGTATTTGAAGCCATTGTTTAACATTTAGCAGAAATGATGGCTGATTTAGCGAGCGGCATGTGCCAGAATAGCCAAAATAAGCGAGTTTGATGTAAAATGCAGCAATTAGCTTCAGCGAAACACACTAAAAACCCAAACAAGCATGTATTATAAACAAATCCCCTCAGATAAATCGTAAATAAACAGTAGCTACTGTCGCGTTGCAGATATTTTTGACTCTGTCCAGCAGATGTTCCGAGCAGAGCACAGTAATCCTAATCTCTGTATTTTGCTGTCACTAACATCATGTCACTGAATAGGTGATGACATCATGGCGGCTGTGCTGTCCCCGCGTGCTGGCTTCCTTTTTAAGAAGAGCCGCAGGCCGGTATCAACTGTGCACTTAGATCACTCTGTGACAGTTGTGAAAAATATCTGAGGGCTGGTCAGAACCGTGCTGGGAATTTAATCCCTCCATTGTTGAGGGCTGCCGTAACCCATAACTGGCATTTGGGACGGGCTATGGGGGTATAGAGAGGAAGCGCACTTTTCTGATTCTGATTCCGGAAAACCCAAAAACTTTACACCCAAAAAGCTACCTTACGGGATTTTTCCACACCTTAATCTTTTCCAACCAGCTCTCTTCCTACTCTTGAAAAAACATGTAAGTAAACACCTCCGAGGAGGAAGAAGCGTGTTAGCTTTGGCAGGCAGGATACTGGGTCATGTGTAAGGCAGAGCCACATGGAATACTAGTGGCAGCCATCTGTTTGGAGCAGAAGTCTCTCATTCTGTGGCCAATATCACCATCCGGTGATGTAGACGAGGCTATGCTCACCGAGCAATGGGGACAGAGTTTTATTTGTATTTGATTTGATCTGGGAAGGGGTGCGTTCCTCGCTCCCATCAGAGCCAAACACATGGTAAAAGTCACCCATCTATCGGTTACGGTGTTGGTGAACGCCTCCATGATGATGCCATATGTTCCCCTACTCTAGCCTAGAGATCTGCTGAGTGAGCCAAAGAGCATGTTTAACCCCCGGGATGTTCTTCTGTCCAACACGGGTGACCAAAATAATGATGTCATGTCTCAGAGAGGAGGAATTTCCATGAAAACTCATGAACTAATGAAAACAAACCAAAAACTTCATGTTCTAGACTATAATAAAGCATAAATATACAAGTATGTATACGTTCTTTAAGGTTTTATATCCAATTTTAACGTCCTATGTTGCTCGGCTCTCCTAGTGGTCATTTTGGCTGGATGAGGCAGCCTTTCTTCGGGCCAAAAGTTCCTAATAAAATGCAGCAGATGGTTCTGGTTACCTCAGTTAAAAATAAAGTGCCCGAAGAGGCGGATGGAAATTCAATCATTTCTGCCTGGGCAAACATGCTAACACATTTTATTTAGCAGTTTTGAGTTAGAGCCAAGACTGAACATTGATCTGGAGCCCCCACTAGAGATCGTATCGTTGCCGTCGTACATCGCCGTGAAAATGGGAGCTAAACATTTCTTCTGTTTACACACAGACTCGAAACTGGTAAAAATAGCTAAAAACCTCCAGTGGTGCATTAAAGCAAAACAATCGCCGTTATTCATTGGAGGCCATGAATAGTTGTTGTGGAATTCCGGCGTCCCGCGTCCTCCACGCTCCCCGTTCTGTGGGCCATTATGGACGGACAGTCTGATGACAGTGCTTCACTGTTCCCGGCACCACAAGTGGGATGGAGCATTGCCATACAATATTCCGTCTGTACGGGTTTGACTTGCGGACCTTCGGCACTTTTGTCAAGAGCGTTCCACTTCCTTGTGTATTTATTAGTGCAGAATAAACATAACTATTTCCCTTCCAACCTGTCTGTAATCCAAGTTTCTGTATTTGTGTAAGAAAGCATTTCGTGATATTCCATCATTTCCTTTTAGCTCAGAACATCCTCATAGATAATAATTAAAGAAACAACATTACGAGTGGAATATCTGAAATAATTATCACAGGACACTAGCTCACGATTAATCTGAGCACACGTGTTTAGATAATGGTAAATACAACAAGTGATCCGATTTTAACCTGTAATGTTTTTTATTGGCTGGCGTCCAAAAGCATGTGATTGAGAACAAGAAAAACAGGAATCCTCTGATCCCAGCTGCCTGCTGGCTTCAAACTAGGTCTGCATGTGTGGGCGGCACAGAGCTGGTATGAGTACTTAATGCCTTCCAAGTTCTGAACTATCTCCGGGGTATTCCACACTTTTCCAGGGGTTATGTATGGCTACGAATCTCAAAGTAAAGATACAGAAAGTGTGTAGTGTGATTTCTAGACCATTTAATAGTTTAGGATACACTAAATTATGCCCAAAGCTAACCAGAGTTCATATGCTCCCCTTAATGTACTTCCTCACACTGAAATTCACTGTTGCAGTTATAGAACTCATACTTACAAGGCAACAAACACATCGCCCTGTTGGGACCCCACATACAATCATAGAAAAGCATTTGTTAGCCTCTCAGCCCAGCTATCACCCTAAATTCTACACTACTACTGAGGTTAACAAACAAAACCTAATTTTATCATTACATCTACAACCTGTGTGAACCTCAAACACCCAACTCCTCCATGTCCTCACTGTCCAGAAAATGTTGGTAATTTTGTGTGGTCCCCACTAAGTAAGAATTACAAGAACACACACACACACACACATAAAATATTGAATGGAGTCAGCTGCTCATTTTCAAATAAAGGACAGTGTTTTGTATGTTTGTGTTTCAGCAAATAACCAGGTCTGTGTGTGGGTTAAACACACATTATCAGAGGTGGCTCATAGCAGCAGTCTGTGTTAATAACAGCAGGAATGAGTCATCAGGCCCGTCTTGCGTAACTACAACATTTCTCCACAGAAATTGGCGCTAGTGTGCCACACCCCAGATTCATTCACACACTCTGTCTCTGCCCAGCCTCTCATTGATGACAGCGGGAGGACCGTTCATCCTGACAGCGGGCTTATAGAGATTAGGAACAAAGTCTGGCAGCGGAGTAGCACAATCTGCGCGATGGAAAAGCAGCCAGTCGAAATTTAACGCGACATCATTTCAGCTCGTATTATCAGCGTTTTGCTAAGTGCAGCTGGGCTGGAGATGACAGAGCGTGTTATATTAATCAGACTTTGGTTTGGCAAAGCAGCGCCTGCCGATTGTGGATGGAAATCTCATAAGTAACACAGATGGTTGGGACTGAATGGAAGTAAAAGGACCCTGGGGGAAACACAGAGAGATGGAGGGAGGTTGGGAGGAACTCGAATAGTGTCATTGGTCAGGCCACTGACGTCACCCACTCACACAGACTAAAAAAGATGATGAATCCATTTGAAAATACTCATTTTTAGCTCTGGAAATTAGAATTACTTTATTGTAAATAAATGTGAAGGTTCAAACACTGATGTCTGCTCACGGTCAGGTTTAATTATAGGCATATAGACTCACCAAACACACAATATCCACTTGCTATCTGCACTGATGTCCTTGTTTATGGCCGTTCTGCTGTGCAATTTCCTCATCTTCTGTTTCCTGTTATTCAGACAAACAAACGAACAAAGATTGTTTTTTTACTGCCACCAAGTGGCCACAGCTGTAACTGCAGACACTGTGCATCTGAAACTGAGCTTATTTCACCTGAAAGTTATGATCTGCCACAACAAACACAATAAATTCATTTCTTAAACTCCTCAAATTCCCAAAAGTTAAAAATCACAGATTCATCTCTGCTCAAATTAATCGTTTACATTTCCAAAATGAATCACTCGTATTGCTGGACTATTTTACGTAGTCTAGCAAGAATTCGAGCTGCACAACAATAGAAGTGTTATTTCTTGGGAGATGAATAGCATTCTTTATTTGGACAAAGGCATCTGATTGTGCCAGTAATCCAGATCCCCTAACATGGGCACCAACATGATGAGACACAAATAGCTCCGTCTCAATAGACCTTGTAACCGGACACTTCCACAGTAACCAAGTGAATAGTTTACATTCTGTGTACATGAGCCAGAATTCCCGGAAAATGCATTTATGTACATTTTGCACAACACTGTTGAGAAATAGGCATTAGCATGTTGTGTTCTTAGCTAATTTGTGTCCCTTCTTATTGCCACTTTCACCTTCTAAAATCCAAAGATTGTTTTTACTTCTCAAACTTATATGAATAATATGAATTATGAAATTCTTAATTGATCACCACAGGCTGTTTTCATGAACTGACACGATGACTGCCGCTTCCACAAATGCGTCTTCTTTATTAGACAATCACACAATTCAGGCCATTTGTATAGAAAGACATCTCTCCGGTGAACAAAGGGGGGAAGTCCTGAGGGTATCTTGAACATACAGAATTATATATAAAAGCAGCACATCAGAACGTGTTCACAGACCGGGTCAAGCAAGGTCCGTTTGGCCTTTGTTGCCCTGCTAACATCATCAGTCTCTGTATCACAACATTTGTAAACTAGCCGTGGCCATTCACAGATGAGATTTTGTCAGAAACAAACACATTGTTGATATTTCTAACAGCCAAACTGGTTAACAATGAGGCTTCTATAGAAAATAAAAGTAATTTGGAGACATTTACACAAAATTTGCATACACGGGCAGCAAAAGTAGTTACAAACTGTATTTACAACGATGCAAAAACAGAATAATTCAGCTGCAAAATTTGATCAAATCAAAGTCGCTCCGTTATTTCTCTCCGGATCTGTGTCCGACAGAAAGAGGCCATGGCGGTTGGGATTCGGAATTACTCCACTCCTTTCATGAATTCCAAGAACTCTGTCAAGTCAAAGAGATGGCACTCAGCACAAGAATCAGCGGAGCACAAACTTCCCTCCACCTCAGGCATCTCACCGTCGTAGTCTATCTTGCCATCGTTGTTCTTGTCTCCGTCCTTCATCAGCTCCTCGATATCGTCCTCGGTGATGGTCTCTCCTGTTGACTCCAGCATCGCTTTCAGCTCCTCCAGGTCGATGTATCCATCTGCATTCCTGCAGAGTCCAAACGTAGCATTCGCATTCGCAGATAACGCTCGATTGACAAAAACAGATGCGCCTCACTGGTGTCATGTGACTGATCACATCCTTCATTGGAGGGTTCCTAACTCTTGCTGAAGTGAGACAATGTGGCTCTTTGATGTTGAGATCAGTGTGAAATATTATGCGTATCCTGGTTGCACTCTGCATAGCTACTCAGCAGTTGGTCGCTGCGTATAATTACACATAATGCAGGAACCATAAAGACAAATTTTAAGTTTGGACGTCTGGTTGGGTAGCTTGAGGATTCTCACAAGTGAATTTGGTCAACGTGATGACGTCTTAGTGGGCGTTTAACAGGAAACTCACTTGTCGAACATGCGAAAGAGCTCTGCCAGCTCTTCCTCTGACTTCCCTTTGCTGTCATCCTTCATACACCTCACCATCATGACCAGGAACTCGTCAAAGTCCACCGTGCCACTCCCTGCATACAAACAGGTGTCTTTAGCTCCATCACTTAAATAGCACAGAGACAATATTATAACCTGTAATTCCAGATTTATTGTAGAGAAAAACTATGCTAAATTGGCCTTTTAAACATGTCCTCCTGTGCTAATTTTGTTTTGCATCTCCTGGGAAACCCAACTTGACTTTTGTCCTTTCTGATTACCTTTAATTCAGCCTGACACGCGTTGGCGTATATAAGATTATTGTCTATCATTTAGCATTAAGTCCAGAGGCTTCAGACGGCACTCGACTGAAATGTGCAATGACGGAACTGCCGGGCGCCCCGCGGCGACAAAGAGGTCAGCGATCATTCAGCCGAGGGTGGCTGGTGGCTTTTGCTTGCTCTGATTTACCGTCTTCGTCCACCTCGTCAATCATCTCCTGCAGTTCCTCTGGTGTGGGGTTCTGGCCCAGCATCCTCATCACCTTCCCCAGCTCCTTGGTGCTGATGCACCCGTCCTCAGCATCTTGCACGAAGATGTCAAAAGCGGCCTTGAACTCTGCGGGAAAACAGACGGGAGTCACTATGGTAACGTACAGACGGCAACGTGAAACATAAATTAAGTACTTTTAACCTACTCACCATTCTTCTGTTCATCTGTCAGCTGCTCAACCTGAGGGAAAAAAGAACAAACCTTAATCTCGTTTCGATGGTGTCCGACCAGCCGTCCATTTCGGTGGCCCGCCGCTGATAAAACACTACATCTACGTATCGTATGTGAGAGTCTGTGAGTGGAAGAGTTAAAAATAAACCAGCTGGAGGATCCACAGATAAAGGCCGCAGTACACGGTGTTTTAAATTAGCGTGGCTGTGGATCCAGCCCAACAATGGAGCAGTAATCCTGGAAAAGCTACTACGAATGAGAAATAGAGACAGCTGCTTATGTAAGAGTTATTATCTGACGTCCACTGTAAATTAAATACACAAAACACTCGCAAAAGCGCTCGCGGGGACACACGATAGGGTGATGATATATGAAAACTTCCATCTAAACAAACACGTGTAATCTACATTCCAGTGTGTTTTTAATGTCTCAGCTGCAGCGCTCAATTGGGATGGGAGAGGTCGGGGGAGCCAGCTGACCGCCTGGGGAGGAGGCGGACACACAGCCCACAGATAATGCTGGAATTCGGCCTGGGGGGGTGGGGTGGGGGGGTTTATCTAAACCTGAAGCTCTTCCCTGGCACCAGAGAATCATGGAAGCAGGAGCGTCTGAGCAACTGGCCATAATTAGCCATATGAAGCGGGACGGTTCCATTTGAAGTCATGGATGAAGCTGCCGAATGCGGGGCCGAGGACCCAGGGATCGAAGCGGACTTATACGGAGCCACGGCTCTTTTGATAGGAATGGATGATGGAAACGAAGCCGTGCACAGGCTGCATCAGAATGGATTTGTCAAACATTTAAGTCACGTCAGATGAAGAAGCTGATGTGGGTTTCACATGAATTTGAACACAAGCACATGAGCAGTCCACATTTCTACTAAACTAGGGTGGATACGTCGTTTTAATATGCATTTATTCCAAACTTAGAGGATTAGTGGTTATGACTCATCCAAAACAACGTTCCTCTCAACGTTTCCAGATTTAATCCGCGCAGATTTTTGCATTAATCCAACCAATTTACCACATTTCCAGCTGTAAGACCTGCGAGGAAACATACCGCTGCCTTGTAGATGTCGTTCATGTTGGGGGCTCGTCGCTGCCGGTGCTGCTGCCTGGCTCAGAGGTGAGAGGTACTGTCCAGCTCAGGGCAGGACACTGGCCTCATCCAGAGAGGGTTTTATAGCCAGAGCCTGGGGCTGTCTGGTCCCTCCCTAAGTGGACCAGTCTCCCCTCCACTCGCGCCTCCATAAATGTGTGTCTGTGTCTCTGTGCCATTCGGCCAATCTGTCACAATCACAGGGCTCAGATAAAAATGCAACAGCTCTTAGGGGGCATACTGTGGAATGGAATGGAGAGGGGTGACGGTGGCGGGGAGGTGCATGGTAATCTCCGGGGACGAGGCTGGAGAGACTCTCGACATTCCTTTAGCCCCAAACTGGTGACAAAGAGGACTCTGGAGGTTCTGCATGTGGAGGTGGGGTGGGGGTGGTGCACAAGGTCTTAGGAGATGGGGCCACAGACTAGGACAATGTCTGGAGAAAGAGAATAGTTCCAGGGGGAACCAATATTGCTATTTGACTTGAAAAACAAGTAGAAGTGATCGAGAAAGTGATCAGATGACAAAAAGATTCCATCTTTCCATTTTCAACTGAGACACAGATTCATTATTTTATATATACCAAGGCTACAGCCTGTGGTCTGCAGCCACTTCATTAATACCTGTCGTCTCCTTGGAGATGCTTTGGCAGGCTTTCGCTGCAGGTTCTGCCTGTTTGTAACCCATCTGAGAATCGTTGCCAGTCTGAGTCTGGTAGGTCACAGAGTTGTGGACACGCTAAAATTACAAGTAAGATCATTAGAATTCACACAAAATCAGCAGAATGAAGACATTTGCACCAGTTTCCGTGGGATCTGAATTTCGTCTCCGGACAGCCTTATTCAGCATGATTGATGAGGTCATTTCTCTGATTTAGTCAGCAGAGGGTGCTGTTCACTACATGACGACTAAATTAAATTGTTGCGCAAGGCTGCCTCCAGTGCCCAATTTATCAACTGTGGGGTAGGTGAGAAATCTGGGTCAAATAAAGCAAACACTGGCAGACACGTTTAAATTGAATTGTACACGGCGCAACGCTTTCTGTGCGGGATTTTTCATATTCTTCTGAAACAAGGCCATCTCAATCACTCGACTGTGCTGCGCGCACAGGCACACACACGTACACACTCACGCTCAAACAGGAGTGCACAAGCGTGCTGTGGCAGACATTCTAAGTGATGAGTGATCATGCTGGTTTATAATGGGATGCTAATGGGGACTGGCACAGTTTACAAGCATCTTGCAGCCACTCGGAGCGAACGAGAGGGAGCTCACACTGAACATCATATGTGTCCATCTGGAACGCGGACACGAACGCAGCTCTTCCTACACGGTCCTCCCGAATACACGAAAACCAACAGGGCTGAATTGGAGACAGGGTGGGGGTGGGGCAGGGAGGTTGTGGGGACTTGAAGTAAAATGACATTTTGCGCCTGTAGCATGTCGCTGCTGCCGTTCATTAAATATTTTGCACGCTATACAGCGCTGGTGCATTCAGGGCTCCTGGAATTCTCCATCGGCTCCATCAGCTGAACCAAAACATATTGTTGAGTCCACCCAGTCGGCCAGGCTGATTCATTGATGGTGCAGCGTGGCGGATGCCAGGATTGACAGGCAGCGCTGCAGGGGGCACGAGATTCAAATGTAAAGCTTGCTAGTGCACACGTCAGCGAGAGCATATGGATTGGAGGGGGGTTTTTTTCAGTCAAGCTCTTCACCAATTTCCTCTCGGGCTGACGAAAGAGTCAGCCATCTCCTCCACGCGGCGCAATCAGACGGTGCATCTCAAATCCACAATTCACCGCACACCGCTTTTTGAGGGGTTGCCATAGAAACTCTGCTGGGTAGAAGCGGGCAGAAAATGAGAGGAGATGAGCGGGGCTATTTCCCCCACCCCCCCTTCCCCCCTCCACCTTCCTCCTTGCCTCCCTGCCACCACATTTTGTCCTATAGTGACTGTATTATTTTTCAATATTCCGCCTCTAGCGTAACGGGCGATGTGCGCATCAAAAACCCCGAGCAGGGGTCAGAAATGAAGCTCGACGTTCGTTCGTGTGCGTTCCGGGGCCGTTCGTTAAAACGAGCCAAGTCCAAATGATTAGGTTCCGTTTGCTGGATGTGCGCGCCTGCAGCTTTGGCTTCAGAATGTAGACGTTACGTGAGCGCTCTGACGTCAGAGTTGTCTGACTCACAAGCCCATGTTTCAATCGCCGACCAAAACCTTTCCTTGTGTGGGAGATGACAGAGACGTCGGAACGCCTCAGGTGTAGCCTTCTCATGCTGGCAGCACCGAATCAGCCGGGCCGCCTTAGCAAAGATCCACTGTACCCAGCGTACATCATGTCAATTTAAATACTCGTGTGATATAATGATGGGGTTGACGTGCAGCTGAGCTCCAAGCACAGGTCCTACGCTGCCTTTCCTCCTCCCCTCCTTGTCCTCACCTCCGTGATTGCAGAGGGGAGGAGGGGAGCTGTCAGCTTTTCTTCCCTTCTCTCTATTCTTTCCTCTCTCCGTCTCTGCCTCTTTCATTGCCGATCGACCTGTCAAAAGCGCCGGTACTGAGTGATACTCTGCCTTTTGAAAGCATCTTTTCCCGTCCACTGGGCGCTTTATCAGAGGAGCCAAATATCCGATCGGTGACAATGTTTAACCCAAATTGAGGGATTTGTCTTGGGAGATGAGGGCGGTTTTCAGTTTGCTTCACTTCATCCTTTCTGGAGGTCTGTGCAGAAGCACTCGGTGCGACGCTGCCTTCCTTACATCAGAGCTCTAATGAGGCAGTGGCCACATTAGCTCCAGAGCTGATAGAGCCACGCACTGACTCCCTGCCAGGGGCCAGAGTTTTCCAGTCCACTGGACCACCAAGTCGCCTACCATCCATTCTATCCAAACCCACTTCCCCTACTTCCCCTCCAACCTACCTATAATAGAGTATGAGACACCCAGGAAAGACATCTTCCCAGAGATGAAGCTCCCTCGGAGCAAGAGAGAACGCATGTTCTGTCTGAGACATATGGGCAAACAAGCGCTGCGGTTGTGATGTGCAAAACAAATAAATCAAAGCAAATACAGGAATTCATGCTGAAATATTGAATTTGGGAGTTTTCTGCCAGCATTAGCTTTTACATTATCATAGCTGGTGGGATATTTTTTTAATATAAAGGCAGCATTTCCTGTAGGTTATTCATGTTGGCCTCCAGCTTTGCCATCAGCTAAACCTGTGATGTGACAAAGCGTTATAAATAATCGTTCTATTGATAGAAAGCAGGCAGTTTCTCAAAAAAAAAATTATTTTTAAAGAAAATCGATAAAACAAATGCAAAAATGTAGATAGTAATGTGGCCGTTTTAACAAGAGGACTGAATACAGGCTGTCTAATTGGTGCGCTTGAAGATTTTCCGTCGTTCCCTTTATGCACATGCACCCGATTTGGATTTATCAGTGTCACGACCTTCCCCTCCTGCTCTAAAATAGCAGCTCTCTCAAATGGGATCTGTGGGCCTTCAGGGTTACTGACAGTGTTCCACACACTGCAAGCTCCAACAGAGAAGGACGGCTACACTCACGCCTTCACCGCTGCGTATATGCGCAAAACAATTTTCCTCTATTCGAGTTTGTTGCATTGAAATGAAAAGTACAAAACTAAGGCATTTTGCTCTGTCTTTGGTGAACTTTTGCTTTTAGTCGGGATCTGTTTTGAAATGCGGTGAAGTGCAAAGCTAGCTCAAAGCCATGGCTGTCCCCGAGTGCGACAGTGGAACCATGTTGTCAAGCTGGGTGCTTTTATTTTTGTCCTGGTGTCTGCCACCAGCCTGTCCTCATCTGTGTGCTCTGGACAAATGTTTTAAATTAGCTCTATTAGTACGTCATCGCCTGACTCTTAGGCAGGCTAGCTGGGATCAAACTTTGGATTTTAACAGTGTTCAAGCCAGTGTTTAAGCCTATGATTTATGTTTTACAATTTAACAGTGTGAGGAGCTGTACAATTGTACAAATGTGTGGAAATTGACATCAGCCGTGGAATTTTGTTCCTCTGAGTTTTAGTTGTTTTGCGCAGTTTTGACTTAAATGCCACCAAGAAATGAAATAGAACTCCACAAATCGAGTCCAAATGGAATAAAACCTAAGTTGCATCTCCATCCCATCATATGTGGCCGTTTCATATATTCTAAGGACGTCTAATTTCATTCTTCATCACTATTTTGTGTCCAGACGTCCTCAGTTACAACGTTTGTGTCTGCGGACGGACCCCCCAGAGGCGTCCTCCTGTCAGAAGACTGATTGGCCTCAAAATCTTTGCTCCTGCAGATGGTTTTTGTCTCCCTTTACATACTTCTGTCTCTCTCCTCGTACGTGAGAATGGAGGCGCCGACACGTGGGCGCTCGTACTCCTCCGTGTTATTCGGGGTTGCGGTACGCTTGGGCTGGAACATCGGGGGAAAAAAACACCTTTTCGGCTGTCTGTGCGGCTGAAGTCCAGCCTGGAGCCGAGCAGGCTTCAGTGAAGTGTGCTGTGATTTGACAGGCCCACTGACAGGAGGCACTGTAAATATCCGGCTGTCATGTGACTCACGCTGTAGCCTCCAGGAAGCACAGAAAGGTCAATGTTTGCTGATGCCATGGCCAACATCTACATTAAGTGACTTCATCTCGCCGCTCGTGCAGCCGTCCCATTTTAAGAGAACGAGACATCGGAGGTGTTGCGTCAGTTGACCCTCGCGTGCATCTCTTAGTATGTGATTGCATCTACACCAACGTGCACGCCGGCAGGCATGCGGCACATCCAGCCTGTGGGTGTATCGTCATACATGTCTCGTCTGACAGTGACAGCGGCACATTAACGCCGACCAATCGTCAGACATGTTCTGTTTCCCAACGCGGTTCAGAGGGTTAAATAGCTGAAATTAGCTCGCGTGACTCAAAAGGGCAGTTTATGTGAATTATACGCACCTACTGTGTGAAGACGTGGAAAGAATAGAGGATGTTGGTTTGTTTTAAGTCATTCTGCTGTGCGGTAGCGGTCTGCAGAAGCAGAAACCTAATTTCCACCTACACCCACTCCACTTATACCAATCCTTTAGAGATTAGAGCCACATCTGCGTCTGAATAACCTTGGATATTCCACACGTTTTAATTACGACGGTTTCGCGGTCACACTTGGATTGCCGAGTGGGCTTTCTGAGCCCCTGACAGTGTGGTTCTGGGGGGGGGTCAGGCAGGTCCCTGAGGGTGAATCCTGGAGTTCTTCAATCCTCCTACTTTGAAACAACACGATTTGTTTGCGATGTCTGCTTCTAAGTTACCCGATGTGATATGAGGAGAACCTCATGGCTCTGTTCTTCACCCTCTGACCCTTTGCTGCCAACACATTAGTCTAATTACATTCAGCCTTGACAAGCACGATCAATCCAGTCTGGCAGCTCATGATGCGTTCGAGGCCACTCATGCTTTTAAACGTTTAGCAAAAAAACACCGGTAGGTTTAAAAACGCTGTTGTTGGATCACCATTGGCTCGCATGAAAGGCTTTAAATGGGTCCAATTGTTTGAAATGTTGTTCTAGTTTTGAAAATGATTAATTAAAAATCATTTTAAACAATCCTCAGATGTTCTCCAGATTGATTTTTTTATTTATAATACCTGGAGTCTCCATGATTTGTGTTTAAAGATCTATGGATCCATGCAACATCCCATCAATTTTCCATTTTTCCCTTATTTTGGTGTAATTGTCTGTATTCTCTTGTACTTACAGAGTTTTATCCAGGGTTGATTCACAATAAAGTCACATTTAAATTGCCTGGTTTTCATTTCCTTTCTCTTCCCCTCACCTGTCTCTCTGAATGCCAATGCCTTTCACCTGTGAGGTCAGGTAAAGCTCCTGATTGGTCGATTTCAGACCAGCCAATCACCACACAGAACACTCTATAAAAGGACCTCAGCTGCACTAAGGACTCTTTGCTGCCTGTTCAGATGCAGCTGGATGTTAACAAATGAGTTTGTTTTGGTTGTTATTTGAAGTCATTTGAGTCTGTTTTTGGTGCATTTGTTTCCTTTTTATTTGACATAAATTCCTTGTCAAATCCCTGCGAGGAATTTATCCGAATTCTGAAATAAATCATTTTTTCCCCCAACTTCTGCTCTGACTGCCTTCAAGCAGAACATCTTTCATAACCATCCCTGCACAAATCTCATATTTTAAGAAGCTTTGCTTAAATTCCCGACCTCCCCTCGTCTCAATGATGAGTCAAAAGTCGTTAAAACCTAAGTTTTTCGGCGCGGAGGGAAAATGCAATGAAACGCGCGGCGCCGCTCGACACAAGTTGTGCCTGAGCTTTGGGACAAAAAGTCACCCAGGGAGGTAATTGGTGTCCTGGGCAGGCTTCTGGCGTGTTTGTGAGAAGATGAAGGATGACAGCGAGGAGCAGAGCCAACGCGGGGCGTAATTATGCTGCTCCGCTGCTGCGCTTCAGACGGCTGATGCGCGTTTTTACTGGTCAGCGATCAGGTTCACCTGTGGGCTCTGTTCTCCAGCTGATCAGAACTGCCGCTCGTGTCACACGGGAACGATCTGGGACGTTCCTTGGGCTGCAGACGAGGCCCGGTGGTGGATTGACTGCAGGTATGCAGTCCTGGTTCTGCCCGTTCTAACTGGTGCTCGAGGGACTGTTGTTCCACCGAGGGCCAGACCTCCAGTTCCCTCAGCTTTGAAGCTGGGAAACCTTTTACAGCCGTGACAAATATTCTCCTGCAATTTGGCCTCAGGAGCGGCGAAAACATGAGCAAGGCAGCGGGAACATGAAAATAAGCTCATCGCACCTTAAAGTGGACACTTGCCAGGTTTCTTAATAAAGACTGAAACACTGCGGTCGCCTGCTTCGCAGTGTTCCTAAAGCAGCGAATCCTGGAGCTGCGATGGAGTCTGGCAGCAATCAGGCAGGGTTTTATAGCCTCGGTGTCAGATGCAGCTGGATGGCACAAGTTAGGCACCGAGGGTGAGACATCCAGGCAGTTTCCATAGTGATGTGGTTGAATGGAGGGGATTAGCAGGGGCAGTGTAGTGAGGAAGGATTGGGAGCTGTCGCTGAAGCTCACGCTGACAGAGCTCCGTGTCACGGCTCCCTTATATTTGGTGGAGGTTACGAGGGACCGCTCCCCTGCCGTCGTTCCACACGCCGCTCGCCATTTACCTGGTAAACGTGACCGTTTTCGCTGTGCATGGCGACACGAATGCTGCCGCCAGTTCTGAAATGATAAAGGTTTAAGGGGCAACTCGAGGAGGACGATGCGGATTCTAAGATTTTCCCTGGGATAAAGTGGCCGCGTCAGAGCTGGGGCTCGGTGGCGTCCAGGCGACCTCCCCGTGGACAATATTTAGGCATTTAAAGTGTGACCGGTCGGTGCGGCCAGGGAGCGCTTGAAAGGTGAAGCGGAGAGAACAGAGGGACAGCTCGGATATCTGAGGTGTCGATGAAAACTTCATTTAAAATCAGCTCTTGCCGCTGCTCTGGTCCCAATTCTCTAAAACGCCGCCACGTTTTCCTGCTCTGCCTGACTGACGTGCTGCTCAGCGCGTTCACGTCCTCGTGGAGACGTGAGTGTGGTGTCGATAATTAGTCAGATTTGTGAAATCATCGTGAGGGCACGAGGGATTTGTGGGGATTAACCGTTGTGTAACAGTGATATATCACAATTACTGAACCTGAACGGAAGACTCAGGTTAGGAACAACATCATTACAAATATTATTTTGATGATTTTGCCGATTCAGAGATGCTGAAATCATCATTTGGTGACACGACCGTCGTCCTGCTGGAGGATCTAAGTGGATTGAGGGACGGGAACTCCATAAACGTATATTTCTTGTCTCCAGCAGACTTCAAACCTTCTGGTTGTGGAATTTAACATAAAATTTCATGTCTCGATAGTGAATTTAAGACCTTAAGCCTCGTGAATACATGTGGAAGCACTTTTATGGATAATCTCTGCTCATTGGAAGCTCAGTAATATGAAAATCAGCTTCTCCCCCAAATTATCCGCAACTTGATTATGTTGGGTTGCTCTTCATTTGTCATTTGTCCTATTATTTTATTCATTATCCATTTCTCTGCTCCCAAGCGTGTAATCGGGATGTGTTTTCCATCGCAGTGTAACTGCAAGAGAAACCAAGGGCATTTTAATTATGAAACATAATATCGGCCTCTGACTGCAGCATTTGAGCTACATGGATTAAAAACTGGATGAACTAAGCAGGTAAATTAAGAAATATTTTTCATCAAGTTAAAAACAGCCTCACATCAAACCGTATTTACCCAAGAAGTCTTCAACCAGCTTTAAACAAAATATTTCCAGAGACACGTGTTGCATTTAAAGTGCTGAGCTGACCAGAGAAACAGTCGGTTCCCTAAAAATGATTAAAATCCAACTTCTGCAGTTGATACTTCCACTATTAAACAACGGAATAAATACACAGGCGGCCTCTTAGCTTGAAAGGGAACAGCCGTAAGATGCATTTGTTAATACAGACGTTCGCGTCGCTGCTGTACCTAGATGTGATGCGATGCAGCAGTTTGTCTGTTCTGAAGTCTCCCTTAGCTGTTCTGGCCAGGCTGTTCTCACCCTGATGGATGCTTCCAGGATCCTTTCAGAGGACCTTTTTAATCTCCGACACGTTTCCGCGCCGCTGCGTGTTCCTGCGTAGCCCGGCCGCGCGCCTTAACCCTCCCAAGCTTCTAATCTGCGCCATTAATGGACTTTCTGTAGAAGTTAATTAACCATTTTCAACGATAGCGGCACAGTGGTCCCAGCAGACAGCCACATAAGGAGAGAGAAATGGAGAACGATTATGCTGTTGCCTAGCAACATGTGTGCAAAATTTTGAAGCGATTTGAGTGCCCCCATACCGGTTCTCATGGAGGTCATATGTTTGATGAATCCGCACCGTGTGCTGGCTGTCAGACGGCGCTGTCTGCCGGTGGTCGGTACCTGTCCTCGCCCGGCTCCTCACGTGCGAGAGCGCGTCAAACGTGCACATTTTTGCCATTTCATCACGGTCAAAATATCAATATAATGACATCAATAATCTGAAATTGGTCCGGAGGGTACTGCTGTTGGTTTGTGGAGGATTCTCTCACTAATCCTGAAATCTCACTGGCCTGCCCGCCTCACCACAAACACCCACACGCTCCACTATGCATGTGAGTAATATCTGGCAGGAGATATTTGTTATTTTTAAACAAAACTGTCGCCTCAGCTTGTTTGGTCTGTATGTGGATTGCACGTGCGTGTGTGTGTGTGTGTGTGCAGAGAGAGGGAGAAAAAGAGCGAGAGCGGTGGGACAGAGCTGCCGAGGCGCTCACTTCACAGCGATTTAGGTCATGCTACACAAAAGCTATAGCAAAGACGAAGCCCGGGGACGAGCCTCCGCAGCCTTACACCATCTCTGGCCACCACAGGCTGCAGAGACCTCCCCCACGGTGCCGGCATGTGTGCAGGGAAGGTCTCTGTCTGTCTGCAGGTGTGCAAAGGCTCATGTACTCAAATTATTTCTGTGCTTTTAAGGAGATACTGACTGAATGTGGTAATCGAGGCCTCGTCAAGACACAAGCAGGACTGTCACAGCGCTCAAGCAAACTCTGATCAGACAGGAGAAAAAAGACTTTTTATATTAAATATACACTTTCAGACAGTTGCTCTCAAAACAGGGGGATCGTTGTGAACTAATATTTCTCTGAAACCCTTGGAGCAATATTTTGAATCAAGCGGGTTAAGAAACTCGGCTCTTATGCAACTCGCAGCGTGATGTGCTGGTATTCACCATATTCTGTTAAAACAGAAGTGGGGGGGGATCCCATTTCTACCCATTTCTATCCGTAGATTACCCGCACACCTGTATTTCATGTTTACAGTGAAAATAAAAGGGGATGTTTTTTCCATTTCCGCAGCAGAAGGAAAAACAAGTCTGAGTCAGTATGAATAAAATATGTGAATTGCTTCTGATTAGCATGCTAATAACTAATCGTCATGCTAATCAGCTCATTTTGTGGCCTCAGAGTGCAGACTGGTGTAGAGAAATGTCCCTGCAGCTGTGAAATGCACCAGAACTGTGCCATGTCCCTAGAATATGGAGGAGAGAGAAGATGGAGGGCAGGGTCAGCTGTTATTACGTAACCACACTTGTGTGAGAGGCATATTGGCCCGACTCGTTTAGCCCCGAACCTTCAATCTTAATACATTAAGATGATTTTACAGCCAGTGGGCCACTAATGAGGAGCAGCCCAAATCTTCAATCTCAGTCAGGAAGACATAAAAAAGGCGCCACCCTTCGCAGAGAAGTCAATTAATGCGCTGGAAAGGAGCAGCGAGCTGAGGCAAAGCGGAGCTGCGGGGTTAGGAGGTCAGCTGGCTGCGCATGCATGCCACCAGCCTATTGGACATGCCTGCGTGCGCCATCAGCAGGTGTATAAATATGTGCCATGTTTCACACTCCCATATCCGAGAGGGCGGCGGCCCAGATGGGACTTTAAACGCCGCATTTCATGTGGTATCATTTAGTAGGTTAGTTCACCCCTCATTGGTTCGCCATCTGGTGCCCTCTCAGCCTCCACAGTTCACACAAGTGCCTGAACGTTTCCAGGAGTTCAACACGCAGCGGCATGAGAGACGTGCGCGGACGCGTCCTCATTTTAAACAAAGCCGTGACGTGACATCGCCGTTCACGCAAAGAAACTCGCGAATATAGTCAAGCAAAATCAAACAAGTGGGCCTAAAATGGTGGCGGATCACTTACCGTGCCACTTCAGACCGCTCCTTAAAGTTTTTTTGTTTTTTGCAGTCGGCTGCTTTGAAAGAAGGGATGAAATGGAAATTCCACGACGCGCTCCTCTCCTCGCTGATTTGCGTCCCAGCTCTGTTTTTCCCTTTTTCTTGGCTTTCTGTTTTTATTTATAATCCATGCTTTTTATTCCTCGCATAAGCACCCCCTCATATGTGGAAGACGTCTGTCTGAGCACGGAAACAGGCGGACTCAGACCACCAGCCAGCGTTCCCTCCCTTTATTGACGGGCTCCGTTTATCACTGTTTGCCAAATTTGCAGGCAGACGCCAAATCCACGCGTTTGGACTTGGCAGTGCTGCTTATATTAGCCTCCATATGTTTTTGCACCTTCGCCATACATTTGAATACTGTAGGGGAGGGGGTGTTCTTTTCTATCGAGGTGGGGGGGGGGGGGGGGGGGGGTCACATTTTGTGATGCGGGACGCAGAAGAATTTGTTGTTTTTCCCTCCACATTAATGGTCGTTAAATGATAAAAGTGAATGGGGGGAAAATGCATTAATTATCTTTACTGGCATCGTGGACGGTGGCACTTTCAGTCTGTTTGCAGGAATTATTAAATTTGCATGTCTGTGTGGCAAAAAGGGGGGTGGGGGGGGTTCTTTATTAAAATGTTGGAATTTTCACTATTCCAACATTTTTACACGTTTGAAATGATAAACAAATAATAAAAAATAAAAATGCTGTCAAGTGTAGCCTTGCAGCCAATGGATGAGGATGAAGAGGAGGAGGGAGGGCGACTTTGAGATGACATTGAGGCTGTGTAGATGGGAGTTGAGTCTCTGGTTGTTGATGTTAGACAGTCGCACAAGGCGAAGCGGCTGCTGCCCGTGTTGAATCAGCCTCCTCTTCCTCTTCCTCTTCCTCCTCCTGGTCTTCAGCGCTGTTCCCCGCTGGACAGCTCCTGACTCGGGTTCCTGTGACGCCGCGCGGTCCCGCTAGGTCTTTTAATGGAAGTAAAGCCTATTTATGTTGCAAGAAATACTGGGAGTTTACAACTTCGTCCACAGGAGGAATCCGCGGATACGTCGCTTCGGGATTCGTGGCAGGCAGCGCGTCCTCGGCGGCACAGATCCCACGTTCACTGTGAGTAAACCCGGGTGCTGAAATCTTGCGCCTGTCTGTGCGCGCGAGCGTGCGCGTTTGAACCCTCAGACAAGTCTGGTCGCCTCAAGATTCCGCTCGTCTTCGCAGAGACAGCGGCCGCGACTGCGCTGTGGCCGAGCCCGACGGTATGTTGCTGGGGTCAATATCACGCCTGCACGGCGCGCTCCTGCTCGGATCAATTAAACGCGTTATTGATTGTCTGTTGTGTGTTTGCGTGGTGCAAATGTGGAGACGCGTGCTCGCCCGCCTGATAACGCGCCTGGTTGTCGGTGGATCGGACAGAACGGCGCGGTTCTGCTTGCAGGCTGATGCGTAAAGCTTTTACGCGTTGGCCAGCCCTTTGTCTCCACTATGCGTGTTCGGTGCCAGTTTGTTTGAGACAGCTCTGTATCCCCGCTGCTTCTAATTCTGTACGCGGGGAACTGTCAGGAGAACCCGCAGGTACTGACTGGTGGACATTGTGCTTCATTCCGAAAGCCTTTTTTTCTCTTATCCTGCAGCGCCTTTTGCGCTATAAGTGCGTATTTTGGATCCTGAAAATCGCGTTAAAGTTTTTTTTTGTCTTTTTTAATTGATATTTTCGTTAATGACATACCGGTATTTAATTGCTAATAATGCGCGTTTTGGCTGTTGTCAGTGTGCGTCGTATGTTTATTTTTGAATAGAAGTCATGCATGACCGTTTGTTTTTTTTCTATATTCTTGGCGTTTATTGAATCCGACATCTCATTTTATCGGCGATTTATATTTCTAGAACACATTTTATAATATGTAAATTTGGGGTCATCTTAATTCATTTCCCATCGCTGCAAACCGATGAGTGAAGGTGTAAATTCGGTGCAAAATATATCCAAATCAGCTCATCAAGTCACCGCAGATTTCAGCGCAGTCTGTTTTCACGATTCCAGGTTAACAGCGACTGACGAGTGCGCGCACAGGCTTCATTTCCAGACATTCGGTCCAGAGGTTAGGTCTCAAAACCGCGAAGCTGCTGTCTACGTGGACTGGTGCTGAAGCCTCCCGTCCGACTGCCAGGACCTCTGCCAAATCCAGAGACATGGCGACGAACGGCACCAAAGCGGATGGCCAAGTCACGGAGCTGAACGAGGTGGCCGCCAACAACGACAAGCCAAAGTCACTGGACGTGAAGAAGAAGGAAGTACCCGATAGGGAAACGTGGGCGGGAAAATTTGATTTTCTCCTGTCGTGTGTGGGTTACGCAATTGGACTGGGAAACGTATGGAGATTTCCATATCTCTGTGGAAAAAACGGCGGAGGTAAATATTATTTTCACAGCTGATTTAAGCGCGCAGCCCGCTCCATTCAGCACAGCCCAGCTTATTTAATTGAGTGTGACCATTACATGAATACACTGAGTGCGCATGAGGAGCCCTCATTAACACACTGTGCAGCCATTTTTCAGTGCGTTCTTAGCCCAACATACCTTTAACCTGCTCTACTTTTCTCCACACAGGGGCCTTCTTGATTCCATATTTTTTGACTCTGATATTTGCCGGAGTCCCGTTGTTTCTACTGGAGTGCTCTCTCGGTCAGTACACTTCCATTGGTGGACTCGGCGTGTGGAAGCTGGCTCCTATGTTTAAGGGTACAACATAAATATTTGGTGGAAACAATTCAGCTTGTGAGGTTTTTTAGGGTATAACAGAGCCTCCCTTTTTGTTAGGTGTGGGCCTTGCTGCTGCTGTCCTCTCCTTCTGGCTGAACATTTACTACATCGTCATCATTTCTTGGGCCATTTACTACCTGTACAACTCATTCACCGCTGTAAGTATTACGCAACAGGCTCCATTGCGTGGTTTAGAACTAGCTGCATCCTACATCCAGCCTATACATCTCCTCCACTGTCACACTGTCATGTTTGAACAACCAGAGAGGAAAATAAAGCTGTAAATTTGTGTTTGCTTTGCAGGATCTACCTTGGAGCTCGTGCAACAATCCCTGGAACACAGAGAAGTGTTACACAAACCACTCCATTGTGGACACGACCAATCTCACCAGCGCAGTGGTGGAGTTTTGGGAGTACGATATTGATTGTTTTACTCTTGCTTTGAGAACAGAGCCGTGCTTTAAAGCCCCGCATGCATCCCTGAGATATGTGAGCCTCCTCCTTTCCCTCCGTGGATAATAGTCTCGCTGTTGCTCGCTCTGATTTGCAGGCGCAACATGCATCAGTTGACCGACGGCTTGGAAAAACCAGGCCAGCTCCG
Organism: Takifugu flavidus; assembly: GCF_003711565.1. NCBI lineage: Eukaryota > Metazoa > Chordata > Actinopteri > Tetraodontiformes > Tetraodontidae > Takifugu > Takifugu flavidus. The sequence goes on along the minus strand of NC_079527.1, from coordinate 11,933,226 downwards.
AGTGCCACTGGCGATAACGTTGGCCATCGCCTGGGTCCTGGTGTACTTCTGCATCTGGAAGGGGGTTAGCTGGACAGGAAAGGTAGGATGTTCCTCTACATCTGGGTGCATCCAGGACCTTGTCCGCTCCGGTCTGTCAGCTCATCCGTCGTTTGAATTGCTGTCAACGCGATCCAGATTTGACGTGAGAGAGGAGCTGTGGAAATCTGGCCCTGGCTAATCCCTCTCCGCCTGGTGGTGGCTCCTCTAATTCCGGTTCTCTCGGCACCGTGTCTTCACTGAGTGCGGATTCATGATAGGAGGAGCAACAAACAGCCAAACGCTTCAATCTGGCTCTGTCCCGTCTCTTCGCTGGGAGCCTTTTCCTCCCCCGTGGCGCCACATTTTCGAAAGTGACCGTGGCAAACAAAATTCGCTGTGGTCAGAAATTTCCCCACCCCCGCCTCTGATCCTTCTGCAGTGACTTTCCAAGTGAAGTCGTGGTCACTCAACGCTAAACTCTGTGTTTATTCGTCTACTAGTAACACGTTTTTCCAAACGCACCCTAAATCTGTTGAAGAGGCCATCTTGCTGACGGCTTTTGGCATTTCCTAGGTGGTTTACTTCTCCGCCACATATCCGTACTTCATGCTGATGATTCTCTTCTTCCGCGGGGTGACTCTACCTGGAGCAAGGGAGGGGATTCTCTTTTATATCACCCCTGACTTCGAAAAGCTCAAACAATCTGAGGTGATGACCCATTTATGGTGTGATTCCTATTCACGTGCTGCACGCCTGAGCGAGCAGAACTCGGGTAGCTCACTCCTTGTGCTTCTCCCTCAGGTATGGCTGGATGCAGCTACCCAGATTTTCTTCTCATACGGATTGGGATTGGGGTCACTTATAGCTCTGGGCAGCTATAACCCGTTCAAGAACAATGTTTACCGGTAAGACTGGCGTTGCTCTGATTAATGTTAGCTAATCTCGTTCTCCCCAGCAGTGTGTGTGTGTGTGTGTGTGTGTGTGTGGTAGAGCACAAAAAAACAAAGAATGATAATGAAAAAAGCTGTTTTCTTCCAGAAGCCCCATAGTTTTGGGTCACAAAAGCTTCAGTTACATAAAAACAGAAAACAGTTGCATTCAGCTCTCTGTGTTTCAACCCCCCCTCCCCCCCAACACACACACACAGGGTGGAAACTCTCCTCACACTGAAACTGCTTTGCAATTATGCAGTCAGTTTTTATCAATAACAAACGTGGCGTCAGAAAACAAACAGCCTCCCTTCTGAACGTAGCGTTTAAATTCTGTCTGCCGACTTTTGCAGAGGATTCAGCTGAATCAGATGATGAAGATGGTCGATCTGCAGCCCTCTTAAAGGCTTTGAGCCATCATTTATCAGACGGTCTGGAGGATAATTGTGTACAGTGGCAACAGTTTGTGTCTTGAGGGTGCATATATTAACATAAAATTGTCTTAATTTAACTTTTCCTGTACCCTGTCCTGCCATCATCTAGGCATTCAAAGTCTGCATTCACCTCATTTAACCCAGAGCCCTTTAAGATCTCGGTCTGGTTTGGTTGTTTTAACACAGCGTAGCATTGACATATAACGCCGATGTAAATCTCTGCCCTTCATCTTTCATTTCCTCTCCTCAGAGACTCTATCATCGTGTGCTGCATCAACTCCTGCACCAGCATGTTTGCTGGCTTTGTCATCTTCTCCATTGTCGGTTTCATGGCTCACGTGACAAAGAAAGACATCGCCGATGTGGCAGCTTCAGGTAACCGGACCGCGCACGTGCCTCCTTCTGCTGGCATACCTTCAGAATGTGCACGTGCCTGCAGTCAGATCACAGAGCCAGAGCAGCCCTGATGGTGATTTCCTGATTTCTAACAGGTCCTGGTTTAGCTTTTCTGGCCTACCCGGAGGCTGTAACCCAGTTGCCGGTGTCTCCTCTCTGGGCCATTCTGTTCTTCTCTATGCTGCTCATGCTGGGGATAGACAGCCAGGTAAGGGGCTTGGAAATGATCTGCTCATGGGCTGACCTACATATTACAAATGCAGGTACATATCATGCAGCTCGCCCCTGTTCTCTGCATGATAAGCGTGCAATTCGCTCCTTGTGGACAGATATAGCTGAGCTTTGACTTTGGCTGTCAAGTCTTTTTAATGCAACTTTATCGCCTCTGTTTGCCTGCAGGTTTCACTGTCTGAGTCTCTTTTTTTTATTATTATTTGAGTGCGTATAGGTAGCATGGAAGGGAAATGGGATTTTGCAGCTAGTGGTTCTGAACACCAGAACAAGACGTAAACTGTAATTGCATTTTAAATGTCGCAGCAAAGCAAGATTTTGCATAACAGCACTATTACTGAAATGGCCCTCGTGACGTTGATGCTTGGTCACTCAGAAGATTGCGTTAGCATTTTGTCCTCCGGTTTGGTGCACACTGCGCCCCATGAAATCCGTTGTCATTTCTCATCAACAATCAAGTTAAATACCAATTTAGTTTAGTCATTTGTTGGAGAACACATTAGTCATGTACCTTTTATGTAACAGCAGCGCATTAAAGAAGAAGAAGAAACGGGTGCAAACTTGGAACCACACAATGCCTCGTGTCGTTTTTGTGCTCCCTTGTTTCAGTTCTGTACCGTCGAAGGCTTCATCACGGCCCTGGTGGACGAGTTTCCCAGAGCCCTTCGAGGTAGACGGGAGATCTTTATCGCGGTGGTTTGTCTGGTGTCCTATGTGATCGGACTTTCAAACATCACACAGGTACAAAATCATTGACAACGATACAGTGATGTTTGTGTCTGACAGTATTTTTTTTTTCATAATCTTTTTTCATTCAACTAGGGTGGCCTTTATGTGTTCAAACTGTTTGACTACTACTCCGCCAGTGGAATGTCCCTGCTCTTCTTGGTCTTCTTTGAGTGCATCTCCATATCCTGGTTTTATGGTGTGTATCATTTCACAGCTGAAACTTCTGCACTCAATCCTCTATCAAAAGCTGCATTCTCCTTAAGCCGCATCATGCCAGAAAAATGTCCCACCTTTCCCAGAGATGCCTCAAGGTCACGAGCAGCCATGCTGCCGACCCCGCCGTCCTCATCTACATGCATGGCGGGCCGGCAGCAAATTGAAATAAATTGGATATGAATATTTCAATCATGGGCTCATTTGTCTGTCCAGGTGTGAACAAGTTCTACGACAACATCCAGGAGATGATTGGCTACAGACCTTGTATATGGTGGAAGCTGTGCTGGGTGGTGTTCACCCCGCTCATTGTCGGCGTAAGTGAACTGATACGCCAGAACATCCAAAGTCATGACATGAAGAATGAAAGCAATAAATAAAGTCAATATTAGCAGCCTGCAGCCGTGCCGGAGCAGAGCGGTGCCGCCTGCAGTCAGAGGTGTCAGGATGCATAAAACATCTTGTGTCTCCCGCAGGGGGTGTTCTTGTTCAGCGCCATACAAATGGTTCCGCTCACAATGGGGGACTACGTGTTCCCGGGTTGGGGTCAGGGAGTGGGCTGGCTCATGGCGCTGTCCTCTATGATTCTTATACCGGGCTACATGATCTATATGTATCTTGGACTCAAGGGCACGTACAAAGAGGTAGGGAATGACATGTTTGCATGATAATTTACCTAATCTGTGTCTGTAACCAAACATCCCCCAACCATCCGTTATGTAACCGTGTTGCGTTTGCTTCACAGCGGCTTCGGATAATGCTTCGGCCACCCGCAGTCGTCAAGCGACCTCAAGAGAACGGACCCGAGCAGCAGGTGGAAACTAACACCGCTAACCTGTCGAGCCCTACCAACCCTGCCAGCCCCACCAGCACGGCTCCTGCAAACCCCTCCAGCCCGGCCAACCCGGCTCCAGCCAACTCAACCAGCCCCATGACCCCGACCCCGGCCACGGCCACGGCCACGGTAGCCAGCCCCACAAACCCAGCCACAAGCCCCACAATTACCACCACCATCACCACCACCACCACCACCGCGGTCAGTCCAGCCAACCCAAGCACAACTGCCGGCCCAACAAGCCCTCCCCCCAATCCTGCTAGCCCAACGGAGCCTGTCAACCCCCCTAACCCGACCAGCCCCACCTCTAACCTGACCAAGGCAGAGGCCAGTGTGTAGGTGACAAAGAAACCCTCATGGAGCATGTAGACAAAAGAGAACATTACAAAGGACTTCTAAGATTTTATTTGATTCACCTACCTCCAGGGGAAATATGTGATCAAAACAGATTTTCAAACCATGTTTCATTTTCGTTTTCCTTCATTTGTAAACCCGGACCAACGATGTCTTATTGTTGGTTTGCATTCTCAAAACAATATCAGAGACTGTTAGTGTTCGCAACCATAAATCAGAGTTTTAAAAAAAAAAGTAAACATACTGTGTAATACTGTGAGAAAAGAAAAAGAAAACCTAGAGATATAGATTAGAAATTTGTTGAATATCTTTATGAATCAAGTAAATACCGTGTGAATATCGTAGATGAAGTAGTGAACAAAATTGACATCACAGAAGAGCGAGGGGATGGCGTCAATTTTATTGTGGATGTTTACCGAACCTCGCGCAGTTGTCTCTTTTCCGAAGCGTTGCACTCTGTGAGGCTAGCTACGATGCCACGAGGCAGGTGGGAGTGGGGTTGGGGGGCTCGGAGTAAGCACAATGCCAGTCAAAAGTTCACGTTTAGGAGCTCTGGAGCAAACCAGTCTTATGTGTGAGAGAGACTGTTACTTTTCTGTTCCTTCCTTTTTGTCGGTGAAAAAAGGGAAATCTTTTACGTGATTGAGACATTTTTAGAATTATTTTTAGGATGTTTTCTACTATATGTGTCGTGATGGAGGACCAAAATCAATAGGAAGCAAAAAACTATGCCATTTAGTGTCCGGTTGGAAAAAGCACAGGGTACATAGAAGAATGCTTAAAAAAATGCTAAAAAAAAAAAAAAAAAACAGGGTTAGAAAAGTGATTTTGAAATCTTGACTACCCCTTATTGCTGACAGTCAATCCTGTTTACGTTTTGCATGCTCTCCTCAGGAACATCAGTGGAAAAAAAAAACCTGAAATGTCTCCTGACAAACTAAAAAAAAAACAAAGAAGAAGAGAAGGCCTTAAGCCAGTGCATCAATTCCAGCAAAGCCATAGTCTGTTTACACGACTGGGCGCGATTACAAAACACAACTTTGTACGTGAGCACAAAAACCTGGACCAACTCCGTGTCGTCATTTTTTGTTCATGTGTAACGATCAATTATACTTTGATCGGTATGTATTCAGCAATACATATGTAGGTGTACGTGTGCGGGCCGGTTAGCGGGTGGCCTCTTTCCCTTTTTGTTTCCGTTGTCTTTGCTTTACTAGTGAAAAGCACAAAGCTTTAATTTTCCCAGACTTTCGCCATGGCGTGTTCGGACAATGTCAGTTTGCTTCTTTATGGCAGCTACCGCGAGAGGAATCCGGCCGAGGCAGACCATGTTTACGTTGAGAAAAAGGAAAAAAAAAAAAAAAAGCAAAGCAACTGAGCGAAAATGTGAAATGGCTACGGTTCATGTCCTGTGAATTTTGTATAAAGTAACTCTACCGCAGTTTTTCTCTGGAACTTTGTTGTAAAACCGTACTGTGTAAAACATGTAACTGTGAATGTCTGTATTACATTGGAAGTTATCGTTTAATGTTAAAAAAAATGGAGTTGCTGTTTTCTGCAATAATATTTTGATCACAGAAGCTAAAGCACATATCTTACAGAAATATATGAGATGATGATGACAATGAAGATTATGACGATTATATTAAAAATAGAAACTATGTCTAGTAAAGCAACATTGTTTTGTATATTTTTAACTGTCTCACTGCCTAATGTAAAACATAATATAAACATGATATGTATCTAAATGGTGTCACATGATAAAGCACGATTGTTATGTTATACAAACAGAAAAAGACTGAAAAATAAAGAGTTATAGAAAATATAAATTCAATATCAGCCTGTGTGTTTAAAGTAGCAGCTTTTCCGGTCGTGAAATTGGGTCACCCCCAACGAGCCAATCAGGCGAACGCTGTTGCTGAATCCTCCTCTAATTGGCTATTGTTCCACTACAGATGAATCCCGATGTTGTAAAATGAGAGTGGGAGCGGGGGGGGGGGGGGGGGGATGTGTTGCTTAGATGGGACACCAGGTAGGACTGGTAACACCAATCCAGAGTTACCAGTGCTCGTGGTTGGAAAATGGAGCTCTGTCCGTGGGGGGTTAGGAAAAACAAAATTTAACATGGCCACGGGGAAACAAAAAGACACATCAAAGGAGGAAACGGCGTCTGGAGCTTTTCCTCGTGTCTTAAACCCAAGATGATAGAGAGGCCATGAAAAACACCACAAAAGAGTGCTTGCCCCGGAGCCTGGCGAGCCCACCCGCTCCTCTTACAGCCCCTCGTTTATCTGTGCCTCCCCCCGTCCTCTTGCAGTTGCTGCTTCCATTAGCTTCCAGTATGATAAAAGAGACGGCACCAGCTGACACCACCACAATGACTCACCATGGATAAAAGAATGAGATGTCCCCTCTAGTAGCTTGTAGTGATCAGTTTGTGTGCGTGTGTGAAAGAATGGAGGGGGGGGGCATCCACACAAAGCTGCGTATCTGAGCGGGTTTGAATAATGTCCCGAACAGCAGCTAATATGAATCCACCCCTGATGGATGGCTCGGTGGCCTCCTTTGGTCCCAGTTGTGTAATTTAGCATCATTACCAACGAAAACCAGTCAGCGGCCTGACATCCCAAACTGATGTCTTATCAGGGCAGGAGCCATCGATCATCATTTTCAGAAGGGTTGGCCGGATGGAGGAAGGTCTCAATTATTTGGAAGCGGCGGAGCCAAATAAAATCAGTTCTTCTTGGGGATAATGGGTTAAGTACAAATATAAAGGTGAAAAAAATGTGGGTTGCTTTTCAGACATTTGTAAGATCCTGTACAACAATCACACTTCAACAATGTTGCACGATTTGTCACCTGTCAGGTTGCTCTAATCAGGGTTCCCTGGGGGGGCCTCTGCAGGGAGAGCCGCAACAACATCCACATATAAGCCGTCCATACCCACGTCTGTCTGGATTCCCGGGACTGATCCAGCACATCAGCGCTCCAGCTTGGTTCACACTGCTGAAGTCACCTAAAAAGCAGGCGAGTTTGTTCCAAACAGCGATCCTGCCACGCCATCAGCTGTGTTTGTTAAAATCTACACTAGCCAATCAGAGAGCCCTCCATCCTTTACCTTTAAGATCAGTGGCCGTGACAGGATGAATGGAAAACATGAAAAATAAAGAGATTTTTAAATGAAAGGTAAAAGTCAGGGTTAGGTCTCATCCTGCCGGTTCTCGTTTCCATGTGAGATGCCTGTTCTGTAACTAGAACTCTGTTGTGGTGCAGAGTCTCTGGGCTCCATTTTGTGGCCAGGATCTGAGCAAGGGGACATTGTTTGGTGCTTAGCATTTCTTGGCACCCTCTGTGGCAAGCCTATTTTTAAAGTTAAAAACTGCTCGCAGCGCGGCCGCAGGAGAGGACACTGAAGAAGCAAACTGGTGATCCATGATGCCTTTATGAAAGGATGAGGGAACGCCACAGCTTATGAGCCGCGGTGATTAATCCTCACAGCCCGGTTGGGGCCAGAAAGGAGGGTTCCGCTGTGCAGATGAAAAAGCAGATAATTAGGTTTCTACTTTGTTTTTAGCCCCAGCGCCAAAAGACTTACTCGATCGTGCTGTTGTCGGGTTCACGCCGTTGTCGGGTCAGCGGACCCGCGTCGTATTCCTGATGTGCATGTTCTGTGATCACTGGTGACATTTTCGGCCCGATGCGTTTCGGTTTTTGCCCCAGACTTGGGTCTGAGGTACGCTCACCCGAGAATTCAAAGCAAATACATTAATGAATAACTAATCTTTGCAGATGCATGAATCTGCATATCAATGCAATCAGAGGATGTTGTGTGCGTGGCTATTTCCAGCAGAGGGGCTGAGAGGATGTCAAGCATGCAAAGCCTTTCTGCATATATGCTAATTGGGCTCCATCTTCTAATCTGAATATGAACCTTGCTGGAATTCACTTGTTTCCCGAAAGGACCAGAGTGCACGTGCAAGGAATGCACCGCAGCCTCCCTCCTCATCCACCGCGTGATCTGGATTCGCCGGCTGCGCCTCCGCACGTGAAGCGGCGTCTGTCTCGTGACGCAGCAGATATTGCGGGCATGTCTGGCAGCGAGGCTGGGAGGTGCACGTGGGTGATGTATGCAAATGCAGGATTCTCAAGCAAACGCCAAAGAGGTTACCGTGTCACAAACCCCGAGGGTTTACTGTACTCGCTTTGGGAATATCTGTGGGCTTAAATGAACAACCCCCCCCCCCTCTTCTGGAACCCGGCAGGCCTCCGGTTTGCTCCCAGCAGCACCCCATCATATGGAGAAAATTGCTTATATCTGTGCCATCTGCTGCCCGATGCAAATATTTTACTGTCTGTTAGATACATCAAGAACATGAGAGAGAAGTTGAGGCACAATTTTAGCCAATCAGGAGCCCCTCCCCTGCTACTCTGTTTGCTGTGGCGCTCGTTGTCTTTTGTCACAGCGTATAACATCTCCCCAGTGTGCCAGAGGCTTATGGGGGAGTCATTGTAGATTCAGGGTCAGACACTGAATGCAAATCAGGCTGAGGAACAGGCAAAGCCAAGCACAGGAAAGGGAATTAGGGTGAGGGGAAATGTCTGGAAACAAATGATTTTTCCCATTCTGTAAATTATATAAAGGTGCCTCGATGGAAGCAACGTCAGCCTCAGAGTGCGAGCCAGGGGGAGGAATTCCACTCTGTGAGCCAGCGCTGCTCCTCAACCGAGCTGTCACGCACAGTGGGCGCTCTGGACGACCCGCACCGATATGGAGCCAGCGAGAAGAAGAAGAAGAAGCTGCTTGAATGGCTCCTTCTGGAGTTCCTGCCCAGAGGGACTCGCGGCCCCGTCCTCCATCCCGAGCTTTTCCAATAGATGGCGAATTGAAAACATTGATTTCTCTCCTGCCCCCTTACAGAAATGACAGAAACTCTGTTTTAATCAAATATATACATATGAAGCCTACTGACTCCTCCAGTGTGTGCACATGTGTGTAGCTGCATTTGCACAGGAAGCTACCAGTGATTCCCAGTGCGGGAATGTGTGCAAATATTCCGGTTAGGAACGCCACAAAGACTAGATGAGGCGGCCGCTCCGGGCGCAGCTTTAGTAAAGATCTGCATTCTAAATAAGTTCCAGCACACATTTCAGTCTCCAGGACGTGAGCCTGGCGCTGCAGCTTACTCCAGATGGGGATTTCATGAGCGTGTCTTAGCGAGTTGATCAGGAATATTGATCACCCAGACCGGTGCTACTCTATTTTTCTGCTGTAAATCTGTGAAAGTGCTTCACGCGTTCATGGACGGTGTTTGTCTGTGAGCTAATGTTGATTATTTTGTGCACATCGTTACATGCAAATGAAGCCGGGCGACCTTCACACGTGCTCTGCATGCATTATCCTTACTGTTGCATGACATTTTCACTCATGTAGTTATGCCCTTGACTGCACATTATGACTGCACCCAATAAGACAGATATTTAAGCCAACCCCCATGCGTAAATACCAGCCCCCCCTCCCTCCCTCCCTCTATGAACGCAGGAAGAAAAATGAGGCAAACGCATGAGACGTGCGCGACGACAGACATTTTGGAGACACGTTAAGACGCCGTTTACTCCTTCTGACACACACAGGAAACTTTTGTGGAAGCGCTGCCGTATGCAAACTAGCTCATTCACTCCCTGTCGACCTCATTTGCTTCCTTGAACAACACACACAGTCGGGCTCACAGGATGATTAAGAGGTCCGAGGGCCTCCGGGCGCACTTGGACTTGGGCGGCTGTGAATCATGACTATGATGTGGGGCTTGCTTTCTATTCAAAGCTGTCACAGAAGTTTTGGGATTGTCCTCGCTGATGAGGGAGTTCAGCCAGGCCAGAGCCACAGAGGCTGCATCGGTCCGTCCTCGCCTGTCCTTGGGCGTCCCCTACTTGCCCTGCCCTGAGCTAAACAGCGATAGGTAAGAGACACCATGAGTTAGAGGAGCAGTAACATTTTAAGAAAGTGGAGTGAACAACAGCTGGGTAAACCCCAAAGTGCAATCGAGACCATAAAACACCAAACAATCCAGGTTTTGGAGCTCTTAGATGTGGTCTTGGTATGTGAACCTGGTAGGTGCAGCAATACTTGTTCAGGGTGAACTCTTATTAGCAGGTTAGCTGCAGCTCCAAAACGGAAGAGTCCAAAGTGAGTGTAGGACAGAGGTCATCGAGGTAGCCTGGTGAGGTTCCTGGGTCCCAGGTGAAAGCAGGTGTCGTCCTGGTAGGACAGAAAACCCTGCTGGCTTGTGAGACTTGTAGGACCGGCTTGATGACTGCTGTACTTTCCCAGCCACTCACAAATCACTTCTGTTGATGATTCTGTTCACATCTGACCAGCTAGCTCATACACCCACCTTTACCTTCAACTGACATCGCCGGCATCGTCGACAGCGCCGCCTCCACTTGAACAACCCCAACTTCATCTGTGAAAGAAAATGGGACGAGCGGCCATAAAGCCAGAGCAGTTTACCACTGAAATGACCGAAGCCCCCATTCTAGACCCCAGACGCCAACGTGGGGCCGTCACGTAGGCCTGAACATGAGTTGCGGCAAAGCCTTGTGCTGGAATGGCGTCCCTGCGCTCTGTCAAACACGTCCCCTGGCGGAGCCAAATGTGGCGTGTGACACGTCATACCCTATCACGCCGCCTCGCAGATGACCAGCCGCTTACGTACGCTGCTTGCACCGCTGGACCCCAAACCAGACAGTGTCAGGTGCGATAACGGTTTGAGCGTCAAACCCGCTCTGAAGTCTCGCCCTGCCTCCCAACTCATTTGACAAAGCTGCAGCCGCCCCGCTCGCCATGTGCACTAGGGCAGCCGTGCGACCGTGCCCTAAAGACGCTTTTATTCCCGGTGCACCTGCACGTCCCCCGCAGGCTGAGGTCCAGAGATAAGCACGCTCCTCTGCTCCCTGGGCCCAGTGGAGCGCAGCTCCGGCGATAAGGACCGTCTGTGATGGCGGCTCTGTGGAGGGAATCAAATCCTGTAGTCTTAGAAAGTCAAAGGCAGCTGTGAAAGATCTACCTACAACCTACATGCAACTTTGTCCAGCTGGATCATGGTGGAGTTCTAGTGCACCTTTATTTCCTGCCGTTCTTTAACCTGCCCCCCCCCCCCCCCCCCGCCATTATTATCTCAATGCTCACTGGTCCAACAACGCCCAATGGCGTTGTTTAGCCACCATTTCATCCACAGGTTGTTTCCATTCTGTAGCATTAGGTCGGCCTGCGTGTTGAGCAGAGAAGCCCAAACCAGCGGAGCGATTTCATCATAATTGCTTCATTTTGTCGAGCGAGGAAGGGGGGGGCTCCGTGAATAAAGTGCTGCAGCTGGGTTGAAGATTTTGGGAGGTTTTTTTTGATGTGACACCATTTTCTTTTATTGATATCCGTGTTTGTCACCTCCTTTGATGTTTCCGCTTTGATGTGCGCTTATCAAAGGAAATAACCGCGCGCAGGAACATCTGAACAAAAGAGCGCAAACGCGACGTGTAAGATCTCTGCGCCTGGAGCGTCTCTGTCACATCGTGGTCTGGTCTCTAACCTAGTTGGCTTTTTCCTTTTCCACTCAAGCCTCTGATCATTTTCACGTTTGCGCCGTTTTCGACATGAAGCAGAACGCCGGAGTCGAGATTCCACCGGAAAATCTCAGTGCAAAACAATGTGCTGAAGACGGGGGGAAGAACAGCAAGGAGCAATTTTTCCTCTGCTGGATTGTTCTCTTTGATCCGGAGTGCAGTGAAAGGAGGGCATTATGTAACATCTTCAGCACACACATGGCCGACTGTGTGACTGCCAAGCACACGGGGGGAGTGGTGGCGGCGGTGGCGGCGGCGGCGGCGCAGGGGTGCTGTGGGCAGGCGACAGCAGTATAGTCGATGTAGATTTAGCAGATGTGGGGGAGAATGGGTGCTTGTTCGTATTGGTCTTTGGTCATTTCCCCTCTTAAGGCTGCTCAGCGGAGCAGCTCTAACATCGACTCTAACAAACCCAATAATGAGACATGAGAGAGCCCTTTAGTGATGATTCAGACGTTTATCTGCTGCTACACGGCTAAACAGTCTATTCTACCCAGGCTGCTGTCGAAGGAGGAAATTACACGGGGTCCCGATCCTCCTGAATCCTGTAGCTAGCGAGAAATACTAGCCCAACATTTGTGTGACCTAATTGGAAGCGATTCATTATCTGGAAGGAGCAAAAGAGGCGGCAGAATGATTCCGTTGGGCGGCAGATGATCCTCTAAATCAATCATTTCTACACAATCCATAATACATAGACGTCGCCACGCAGCTACACGAGCGTGTTCACCAGACCAGGACCGAGACGGAAGGGAGACGTATGAGTAGAAACCTGCCAGATCGATGTGCCATGCAGGCCGAGCGCACGAGGACCTTCTCGTGGAGGAGCCGTCTCGGCTGATGGACGTGAGGAAAAGGCAGAGGATGATTGGTAGAGTGTGTCGGCGGTGTTGTGCAACAGGGAGCTGATGCTGAGACGGCCTGACAGGGTCTGGTTCTGTTCGCTGCGAGACTGATCGGGAGTGACCGCGTTGTCTTCCCTTCCCTCCGCAAAGGTTACGCCATTGCCAGCAGTCCTCATGACACAATGAGCCGCCATAGGTGGAGGCAGAGGCCCCTCGTCAGGTCCCAAAACTGCGTCCACGACTCCGTGACGTGTGCGAGAGCCCTTTACGGCGAACGGGGGGGGGAGGGGGGGGATCTCAATAATTTCCCCCTTCCGGTTTGGGACCTTTGGTAAAGTTGCGGCTGCGTTTTCCAAATGACGTGCTCGGTAATCGGGTGTGTTGGGCTGTCAGCTCAGGGTGCACGATCTTGCCAACATGACTCAAGTGTGCCCCTGAGCCGCTTCTTCCCCGTGCATCTACTCCAGTCGCTTGTATGATCTATTTTAGATTCTTTTGCCCAAGGATGTGCGCGCACCCTCACAGCAGAGAGCCACAGAAATAAGAGGAGGGGGAGAATGGATAATATTCAAATAATCTACAGGCAATCATGCAAATTCCCCAGACGGTGCGCACTCGGGGATGCTGCTGGATCGGGGGTGCAGCCGCTTGCGCTAGCCATGCACAGCAAATTTGGAATTATGCAAAGGAAGAACGGGATCTGCGCCGACCATTTGTGCGGGCTAACGTGCACGCAACGTGTGAGTCAACGCTGCGCGGGCCACGTTAGAGCCTTTCATTTACTGAACTGGATTAATCCGATCTGCATGCCATTCCCAGGATGCATTGTGCCACACTGGTTCCATGGGTTGCTTCCGTTCACATATCCGAGAGAGCAAACAGGAGAGGACAGTGTTTAACGTACGTGTCTGGGAGCAGCACAGTCCATCCTGTTACAGCCCGAACAGGAGGCAGCCGCTTAGAGACCAGTCCTCCATCTCGGGCGCAGATGTCGCGCTCCTTGTGGCCCTCGCACACTCAAGGGGCCGCGCCGGATCTGGCACGACCCTGATGTGTCATCTCGATTTAGGCGCTAGCTCCGCGTCGGCCCACCGACGTGGCCCCGATGTCCACGTGCTCTGGTCTCCGTAATCCTGCTGGAGCTTCTTTCGGGAGGCTGGTGAATGCGGGGTCTAATCTTGTGGAGGCACCGGTCAGTTGGGGGTGGGGGGCAGATTTGAAGCAGAGGGGAGAGAGCTACAAGAACCACATTGAAGAGGAGGTGGGGTCTATCTGAAAGGTGTCTTTTGGAGTAAATTCGAATGAGCTGAAATCAACTGGAAGCATTTACAACTGGAGTTTCCCAATTCTACGGGTGGTGGTGGGGGTCATGACGGGTAAAAACTGAACATAATCTTATAGGTTATCCAGAAAATAACTGACAGGCTGAATGCGTGCAGCATTCATATCAATCTCCCCAGTATTCTGACGCTCGGGGTTTTGTTTGGTCTCCAGGGACGGAGAAGGGGGAGTAAAGGCGGTTCAACAGCGCCGCCTGCTGGCGGAAACGCAAAAAACAGCCGGAGCCTTTATTTCATCAGTGGAGGACTCAGGTCATGTTTTTGTCCCGTGGCTTCAGTGTTGTTTTTCATTCCGATTAAAGAAAATTAACAAAACTGATTGTGTAGCGGTAACTGTTGCCAGCACCCTGTCCCTCTAAGACGGTCCAGAGACATCTCATCTAGCCTCCGGGGGCCAAGACAAGACATTTGTCCGGCCCCTATCCCTGCTAATTAGTTGATTTATCACTTACTGTGTTACCATGGCAGCGTGCGCTCAATAAATAACCACATGTGACACTTGATTGCTGGAGTACCATAATCAGTGTGAGCACGTCATCCGCTAATGGTCGGGTACGGCCCAGACGTCAAAGCCCAAATTGAAAATGGACAAGTGACTTTTTTTTTTTTTCATATACGTCTGTTTACAGGAGCTTTCTGAGCTTTAAACACGACCAATTTCTATTTTGCACCGATTCAGGAACACAAGTGAAGAAAGAGGTGGAGACAATGTGCAAAAAGAGAACATTTGTACTTTTATTTTGGAAGAAATGAAGCACAAAACATTGACAGTTTCTTCCTGGGTGGTGAACTAAACGTGTGAGGACGACGCCTGCAGTCGTTCTTTAAGGCTAACTGTGAGCTACAGGCGGTCTAAAGGTACAAATTAAATAACAACGGTCTAAATCCCCAAACAGGTGAAGAATCCGCTTGTGTCAAACGAGCGGATTCTTCCAGGAGCCCTAAAATTCGACTACGGCAACACAACCAAAGCTAAGCAAACTCTTAAACGTTTGTGTTCCTGCACTTTTCTTTTCAAACCGTCGTGGGAAAAATGATCCGACCTTTTCATCAAATTGAAAAACAAGCGAGGTTAGATGACGAATATCCGTGCTACGTGCGCGCGGGCCGCTCCGGACACCGACAAAACGTCTAAGATCATTCCGCACGGCGCAATGACGGTCCTGTGGGGAGAACAAAACAGGCGGAATAAAGGACTTCGCAGGCAGCTCATCGGATCCCAACAGGAGTGGAGCTGCGGCGCCTTTTCTCAGGTCAGCCGCCGGGCATGCTGGGAATAAATAAAGCAGCCGCGGGTCCGATTGAGCCGCTCCAGGAAAACGCCGCCACACAACAACCTTTCCAGAGGCTGTGAATCGCAGATGGATGCACGCAGGTACACAACTACATAAAGGAATGAAAACTAGGTACAAAAAATAGATCGAGTACGACTGTACCAGCAGTGAGTAGTTTTGTTAAAAGAAAATATTTCTGCTAAATATAGTTTAGAATAAGATCTGTAATAGAAACCAGCTATTTGAGACACCCTTTTAGCGCTACGGGGACCAGAATGTGTAGGTAACAGTGGGTACGTCCAGTTCGGAGGGGTCAGTCTAATATCTGGGGTGGGGGTGGGGGGTCTCAACTGCATCATCGCAACTGTCGTCTTTGGCCAAAAGGGCCGGAAATGTCACCCGCGGTTAGGTCAGCGGGTTCAAGTAAGGCAGATTTTGGAAAGAACAAATCCGGATTTATGGCTTATTCAATGGATCCGGTGAGGAGAAAAGGTGGAATTTCTTTGGCGGTCAAAGAAATGAGGGAAGAAAGGAGTCGTTTCTCATCACTGACGTAAAAAAACAACAACTGATTGTACTCAACGTTTTCAACTCAAATCTGGGACCGACCAATTTTAGAGGGGTCTGAGTTCTACCATTGTTCTTTTGCTAAAGGAAGTTGATGCTTGGCCAGAAGGGACAGCGAGTAAACTCCACTCCCAACTGCGGAGGTCGAGGGAGCGTTCGGGACGTTCCCTTCCCTCGGCTTCACGAGTCGGGCTCGAAGGACTGGTGGCCCCCGCCCTGGGCCTTGAGCTGCAGCCAGGCGTCCCCCAGCGCCTTCGCAAAGTGGTCGTCCACGGAACCCGTGATGGACACCGAGTTGGACACGGGCTCCGCTTCCTTGTAGTTTTTCCCCAGGCTGCGGCGGAAGTGTTCCTCGATCACGGGGTCGCTCACCGTGTTCGCTGTTGGGGGGGGGGGGGGGGGGGGGGGGGCAGGAGCAGACAGAAGATCTGGTTAGTGTCAGAATGGAAGAACGTTTCTCCACATGATTGAGGACAGGACCAGCACTACCATTGGTCTTCTTCGGGTCAGCAGGGGGGCTGGGGGAGCAGCCGTTCATGTGACACTGCGACAGGTTGCAGTTACGGTTGCTTGCGGGGGCACAGGTGATAACAGAGGGACGATTCTGATGGTTGGAAGACAAACAACCTCAAAATCTGCCAAGCAACTCATTCTTCACACCTCCTCAGCGCGCGAGTCCTCGTACCTGCTGACGCTCAGCCGTCCCGCTCACGGCGGCCCACTCTCTGGCCGCCACCCCCATGTCGTGGCTGCTTTTGGTCAGAGCGAGTGGCTGGTCTACAGCATAACCAGAAATGGAAGAGTACAGGCGGTTGCCAAGGAGACTGCTGGAGGAGGAAGTCATTTGCTCCGTAAGGGTGTGACTGTGTCTCCAGTGCTCGTTGGGGTTGTCTCCAACAGAAGGACGAGCCCTTAAACAAGAGAACGAGAAAAAACACACACTTTATCTATCTTTTGCCACCTTTAAAGCAGCCCAAAAAACTGAGGCTACAAACTAATGACTGGAGTTCTCACGGTGTAAAATTCTACAGTAAAATCAGCTCCAGTTTTGTTCTGCGCCTGAATTTAAACTGGTAGTGCATCCATTCTGCCACTAGAGGGCGCTCACCGACACAGAAGACCATCTAAGCACCAAAGCATTCTGGGAAATGTCGTTTTCGTTAGCAAACAGACGCGCATCCAATAAACATCCTTCCACAAAGGAGAATTTCAAACTAGAACTAACATTAGGTGAACATTTCATCACAGTAATCATTTGGGGATTATTTCCTATTTTTTTTCCTGCTAATTGTTAAAACAAGAGATATAAAGAGGAGTATAAACATTTATCTAAGCTTGTCAACAGAACCTGAAGCCTCACACAGGTTTAACACTGAGTACTTTGAGCTTGTGGTTCTTCTCAACAGAAATCTGTGTGCAGATCACCACATAGTTAACAGATCCTTTTGCGTCTCTTGCGCTCGAGCCCATCAGGCGGGCCAGCAGGTTCTTCTCGTTGTATTCTTCGCATCACCGATCCAGCTCCGCTTGCCTCCACGCCCCACTGCTCACCAGCTACGTTAGCGCGACAGGTTGAACGTGCTTCAACTTTCACTCTCCAAAATGACCGCCGTCATTCCTGCGCGTAATCGCCTCGGGTCGACGTGTTAAGGCGGCTGGGCTTTTAAAGGTTTCGATGCAGTGCAGCGTTTTACTTACAACTGCGTTGCAAACAATCGGCTCATTTTGGTCATGTGGTCGTCGTCACAGTTGATCCGGTCGTCCATTTGTTCGTCGCCGTATTTACGCTTGCTGGGGCAGTGCGGAGGAGGCGGAGTTATGCTGGCCATAGCAGTGGACAGGGATGGCGTCCTGGACTCACCTGTGGAACAGGTGACGTGCACGTCATCAAAACAGGCCGCCTCATTATTAAAAAGACAAGCATGGCACATGCAAGGGTGCATCGTGTGCATTTTCACAGTCACGGAAAGCACTTTTGGAAAGCCCTATGCAATAGAAATAGTTAATTTACTGGAAAAGAGGAAAGGCAAAGAATATAATGGATGTGTGTTTAGATCTGGGGAAAATTGAAACGTCAGCATCAACCACAACAAAACAAACGCACTGTTTGTGCCCAAAAGATGCAGCAAAACTAATTACTGGCACGTCGTAAACCCCAAAAAGCACGTAAACTGACCGTCGTAGTAGAGTTTGCCGACGTTATTGTTCATCTTGTCCAGGAACTGAGAGTTCAACAGGTCCATTCTAGTGAACAGCATTTACACGAGCAGGTTAGTTGCTAACATGGATGTTAGCGGAGTGTACAAGCGAAGCCAACAAAAAACCTTAAATCCTGAAACAGAGGAAACATCATCGAGTTAGATGGCGATCGTGAAAGTTAACTTGGCCTATACTTAAAGCAGATTCTCATCAGACAGCGAACAACGAGCCGGCTAACAATGTTTTCCTGGCGCTTACGTTTACAACTCCAAACCATAGAAGTTAGCATGAGGCTAACTACAAACGTAATTAGGCTCAGCTGCTACAAGTTAGCCTGGCGTCGTCTGGCTAGATTTCAGTGCCTAAATCGGAAAGTTTAAACTATCGCTACGATGGCCTGATTTATCACCACAACAGTGTCGCCTCGACACACAGTGACAGAAGTTTTCTTGCTTCATTTAAGGTCGCTTGCGTGCGCTCATTAACTTAGCGACACGGACCGAAGTTAGCGTTAGCTTTTACGAGGCTAATCCCAAACTTTCAAGTTTAGTTATTGGCGTCCCATTTAACTTTTAGAAAATCCGGGTAACCCTTGTACCGCCGGCGGGGGACCACTTACAGGCGGATTCGTGTCCGGCAGCGCTGTTCCAGCGACGAGCGGCCGTTCGGTCCCTTCGTCGAGACGAGCTTTTTACAGCCAAAACATCGCCATGGCCAGCCCAGCTGCGCTCATGCACCTTCTCCCAGTACAAAAGAGCAGCTAGCGGCCCTGCTGGATACCCGGAGAACTGGTGCGAAAAACAAAACAACAACAACAGCAGCAGCACAAAAAAAAAACCGCACAAAAGCCCTCCATTTTCTAAGATAATACAGCCTGAAACGCATTCAGCTGGACAAAACAAGCAGGGCGATAAGGCAGCTAACAATATTCACGACTAAACACCTGCAAATGTCGATGCTTTTACTGGTTAAAGCAACGAATTGATGCAGTAATTCCGTCTGCTTTGTTTTCTCTTCTGATTCTGGTCACAGGTGCAGGACAGGTAAGCAGGAGGCATCTCAGCAGGGGCAGATGCAGACCCTCCATCTGGATTTGCAGATGCGGAGTATTGATTTATTGATCTGGTTTGGTGTCCTGGGTTGCTTTCAGTACACAAATAAAGCTCCTTGTGTGTTTCAAATTACAGCAGCGGCGTGCGCAGTGCATCTAAAATGACATGGTGGCAAAGCTGTTGCCCTTTTACCCCTTTAAAGTGTTTTGCGCGTGTAAATTAAAGCAGTTCAAACGTGCATGTTTCAGTCGATGCAAAGTCTGTTAACTGCTAGTTTACTGCACGCGTCTGTGTCCAGGGACGGTTGCCGGGCAGTGTCTGACGGCCCTAACAGCCATTTTGCCTTTCACGGCTGCTTTTCACACTGACAGGGGCGGCGTGCACCATCGAGGGGGCACAGAAGCATCATGGGAGGACGGGGTGGGGTGGGGGGGGCACGGACACGCTGCGGCGCTCGTGTGTACTGAAGACAGCCAGTAGTGGAAACCCCTGTTTTTTTTTAAATAAATAAATAAGAATGCAGCGTTTTCGAGAGAGCCTGTGAGGTGTGGGGGAGGGGTAGGGGAGGCAGAGGAAGGAGGCAGAGCATCATCAGCATTGGTGGAGGGGGGGCGCCACGTCACTGCTGGCGAGGGGGAGCTCTGAGGATGCTCAGCTGAACTGGGAGTTTGCTGTGAGAGCTCAGCCGCCGTCAGCTGCACCCTCCGAACGCCGACTCTTCTGCAGAAGCCCCCTCCACGCCCAGCACCGCTAGCTCCTCGCTCCCCCTCTGAGCCGCAGCCATGAATTATTTGCGCCGGCGTCTCTCGGACAGCACGTTCATCTCCAACCTGCCGAACGGCTACATGACAGACCTCCAGAGGCCCGAGCAAGCCCAGCCTCCTCCGCCCGCCGCCGGCCCTGCCAAGTCTCCCACGGCCGGGCCTACGCCTCCGGCCACTTCCCCCTCTCTGGACAGGAAGCCCCAGCCGGCCCAGTCCACCTCGGGCGGGTTCTTCAGCTCCATCACCAACGTGGTGAAGCAGACGGCCGCCTCGGCGGGGCTGGTGGAGCAGAATCCGGTCACGACGCCCAAGAAGTTCAAGATTCTGCTGGTCGTCGATGAACCGCAGCAGGAATGGTGAGAAAATCTGCTTCTTTCATGATTCCCTTTGATCCTTTGAAGGTTACCGTGGTCCTCCATTGTTTCCTTTGAACACCGTCGCTAAGTGAGGGGCAACCACAGCTTGTGTCTTCTCAGCGGGAACGGCAACACGTTCCCTAGCTGCAGCATCTCCCCATATGGATAAATGCACACGTTCTCTCCACTCTAGTATGCTGTGTGCAACATCCCCCCCCCTCCCCCCAGCAGTGGGGTTTCCCCCCCTCTTTATGATAGCAGATCATGTGACCTGCATCCCAGCCGTATGGAATAATTGATGCTAGCGGCTTCTGTGAGTGATGTAGCCATCAATGAAAAGACATCACTGCACGCTGCAGTCACCACACCATCATCACCATCATCATCACCATCATCACCACCATCATCACCATCATCATCACCATCATCATCACCATCATCATCATCATCATCAGCAGGACAGGCTGTTGTCTGGGCTGCTCTGATATCCTGGTGTAAACAGTCTCTTTTCCTGCTGTCCACTTACAGCAGGGATGCCTGTTAGAGCCGCCCACTTCCACCATTTGCATCCCCAAACTGGGCCGTATTAATGGCCAGTTACCACAGACGGGACAGAAAAACCCGCCTGACCGCCCATCCGACCGATCGATGGGCGTTCAGGCGCCGCACCGACCGAGCAAAGCAGATAAAGACGCCGGGAAGTGATGGAAACGGTGTCGGATTGTTAATCAACTGCGGCTCCTTTTTACTGTCACAGCTCCTCTGGGTGAAATGAGCCGACGTTTCTGACGGCCTGTTTTGGGTCTTTGTGACATTTTCTCCTCCGTTCCTCAAACCTGCATCACTTTAGTTTAGCGACTGACGATACAGAGGATTAATTACCAGCAGTTAGTCTTCCGTGCTTGTTTCTGTTTAGAAAAAACTGCCTTCTGTTTTCACACATTTAGGGGGGTTGAAACGGGTGTTCGGGGGTGTTGAAACCTGGTCCTCGAGGGCCGTGATCCAGCCGGGTTTTCTGTCCCACCGGGCCAACGACCTCCATCAATCAGTGATCACTTCTATAGAGTCTGTGGTGCTTTACAGAATCCCAGATCCTGACCCCCCCAACAAGCTAGAGAGGCAATAAAAACTGCCCTTCAACAGGAAGAAACCTTGAGCAGGACCAGGCCCTTCACCTGGGTTCCCGCTGGTGAAAGTGATGCCTGGGAGGACAGAAGACCCGGCTGGATCACAGTCCTTCAGGACCCCCACACAGTCGTCTTATAAGATCAGGCCTTTGTCAGCGAGATGGCGGCAGACATTTATTACCCGAGGAAAGAGGATTAAATCCCAGCGCGCCAGAACTGCGTCAGAGATCTTTTTCCTTTCAAACACTAACAAAAGGTCAGTCTCACACCATCCTCCAGGATTCTTCCTGCCCTCAGAGGGTCTGATGGAGCCGCTCATGTGGGTCTCTGCACGTCCCCCTGCCAGTTGGCCTCAAGTGCTTCGTTCAGAAGGCTTCCTCTCATCTAAGTGCTGCATCTATTTTTCATGGCTGCTCAGTATCACTTCAGGACGGAGTCCGACATGTTTGCACACCAGCCAAACCTCTGCTGCGCCGCCGGAGCGCCGCCGGAGCGCTGAGAACCAGCCAGGATGGAAGCGTTCGGGTCCAGAGACGTCAATGTTGACAAAGCGTCTCCATGTTTTTGTGCTGAGCCGCTCAGTTCAGTGAGACTGCTCTCCTAACATGATGAGGATGGTGATGAGGACGAGGATGGTGATGAGGATGGTGATGAGGACGAGGATGGTGATGAGGAAGAGGACGAGGATGGTGATGAGGACGGATGGTGATGAGGATGGGGGATGATGATGAGGACGAGGATGGTGATGAGGACGAGGATGGTGATGAGGACGAGGATGGTGATGAGGATGGTGATGAGGATGAGGATGGTGACGAGGATGGGGATGAGGACGAGGATGAGGGTGAGGATGAGGATGAGGATGGTGATGGCGGTGTGCGGTGTTAGATGCGATGCCACCTTTTAAACTTGTTTCTTGTGTCCAAAGATGGAGGAAAACGTGTTATTAACGTCTGTTAGCAGCAGCTAAATCTGGTACGGTGACCCCCCCCTTCCTGGACGAAGTGATCCAGATCTAGATCTCAGTTGAATCTGGTGGGTCCTGATCTGGACTTGATGGAAGTATAATTTCAGGTGGGTGGCAGAGAGACCGCCCCACCCCCCAGGTTGTGTGTGTTAGCAACAGTTGCCAGGGTTCATTTCCCTCATTCCTTCGGAAGATTCTGGTGGATATGATCCCTTTTAAAGTCTCACTCACTTCTTTGAACCTTTTAGACTGCAGATGAGACTCGGGTCAAATCTGCACCGGCGAGTGATGGCAGAGATCCTCCGCCAGGCTCGCTGCCCACGGGTGCGTCCAGCTTTAATGGCCGTCTAGTAATAGCCGACTTACTGCTAATGCGTCACGACAATGCCCCGGGGCAAGGGCGGTCCAAGGGCCTCCATCGGAGCCCTGACGTAACCGCCAAAACCATCAGCTCCGCTCCGGCGTCCCGTCTCTTGGCTGCTCCACGTTTCGGTAGTCTGGTGTTCGTGGGCCTTTGTTCTCACCGTCATCGTGCAGCCGTTCATAATTTAATGCTTGTTTTCCCTCCCAAATAAACCCCAGCGCCCTAATTAGACAGGGGATGAATTATTCAGCAGCACCCCCTGGTGAAGCAGACAGGATGTGCAGGAGGACGTGCCGGCAGGGCGCCGCGGAGACGAGCCGACGTCCAGTCAACGTGATATATCAGCATAATCATATTGCAGGGGGGATGTTTGAATGTGTCTTTATAATATTGAACAGCGCAACCATCTGTCCGCTCCAGGGGATCTCTGAGTGAGGCCGTAAACACCACAACGAAACCTCCTACTTTTCCATCTTTTGATGGAATTTCGACGTCTGTTGCCAAAGAACTGCTGACGTTCAATGCGAGAAACTGCAGAGATGTCATTTTGTTGGTGCTGAGTCACAGATTTACACCCCCCGCCGCCAGTTGTGGCACCGTGGCTAATCTTGAATGCTAATCTCCTTGTAGCACGTGCTAATTGACTGAAACCTGCTGTGTCTCCTCTAACCAGGGCAAAGTTGTTCAGAGGGAAGAAAGTGTTTGGGGATTATGACGTGAAAGTGGAGCAGGTTTGTTTACCTCCACCGGAGGAGCTCAATTCAAACGGGGGGGGGGGGGGGGGGGGGGGAGTGTGAGAACCCTCAACCCCTGTTTCTTCTCCACCTTCAAACAGGCCGAGTTCAGCGAGCTCAACGTCACGGCGCAAGCTAACGGCTCCTGCAACGTCAGCATGCAAGTTTTCAGGAACGGGACCAAGATTATGAGGTGAGACGCGCACTTGGAGAAAGAGAATTCTGTCCTTTCTGAAGAACTGCTCACAATTGATTCTTTTTGTTCCTGACTTGAGCTAAAAGCCTCTTTCTTTATTTACATCCCAGCAAACCTGATCTATGCGGATGCTGAGGCCTCCTTCTTCCTCACTCTTGCCTGATTTCACCCTCCAGGTCGTTCAAACCAGACTTTGTGCTCATCCGCCAGCACGCCTTCAGCATGACCCAGAACGAGGACTTCCGGAACCTGATCATCGGGCTGCAGTACGGCGGCGTCCCGAGCATCAACTCCCTCGCATCCATTTACAACATGTGCGACAAGCCGTGGGCGGTAGGAGCGGCCACGACGGCGATCTGCCCTTCCAAAAGTGCAAACTTTAAACCGCTTCTGTTTTCACCATTTCAGTTTTCTCAACTCATCAACACCCACAGGAAGCTCGGCGGCGAGAAGTTCCCTCTGATCGAGCAGACCTTCTACCCCAACTACAAGGAAATGGTGAGATTCCAGGACATTTTAAGGTGATTCATCAAGAACTGGAAAGGAAACAAACCCTCTTCTCTGACGTTAGGCGAGCATGCCGTCATTTCCTGTGGTCGTGAAGATTGGACACGCCCACTCCGGCATCGGAAAGGTACGAAAACGGTCCACCTTCACCGTCCTCTTGTGCCAGGTTTGTGCACACACAGTTTCTCCTGTGTGTCCAGGTGAAGGTGGACAACCACATGAAGTTCCAGGACATCGCCAGCGTGGTGGCTCTGACCCAGACCTACACCACCACCGAGCCCCTCGTGGACTCCAAGTACGACATCAGAATCCAGAAGATCGGCACCGACTACAAGGCCTACATGTGCGCACAAAGACAGGTTCTGTGAAGGTACCCAGATCCACTGAGACCGAAGAGCAAATGTGTGTTTGACCCGTTTCAGGAGAACTTCCATATCTGGTAACTGGAAGTCCAACACCGGCTCTGCCATGCTGGAGCAGGTGGCCATGACTGACAGGTGAGCGTTCCCCCTCCCGGCAGGTACATGAGGTCACGTGACCCCCCCTCCTCGCGTGACGGTGGTGCTTTGTCTCAGGTACAAGCTGTGGGTGGACACCTGCTCGGAGATGTTCGGGGGTCTGCACATCTGCGCGGTCAAAGCCATCCACGGCAAGGACGGCAGAGATTACATCACAGAGGTGAGCTGAATCGCTCGCATCGGGCGCCGCCCTCCGCCTCTGCTCTGACCGCCATGACCCCATGCAGGTGGTGGGCTCCCCCATGCCCCTGGTGGGGGAGCACCAGGCCCAGGACAGGCAGCTCATCGCCGACCTGGTGCTGGCAGAAATGAACCAGCTGGCAGAGAGGGAAGCGAACGCCCCACAGAAGCCCACCACCATGCAGCCCTCTCAGGTAGGCCAACGCCGCCCGGGCCGCCAGGGCCGCCCCTAACAGCAGCGCCGTCGCATCCGAGCACAGAAACTGTTTCCCTGTTGTGGCAGGGAGCTGTCCAGAAGGGAGACGGCCCCCCGGAGACCACCAAGGACGGCGTCGCGCGCCCCCCCCAAGGCTGCCTGCAGTACATCCTCGACTGTAACGGCGTCGCTGTGGGTCCGAAGCAGGTCCAGGCCAACTGAGCGACCCGCTCTGGAGACAGTCTGCTGACACCTTTGCTGAATGCGAGCGCAGCTGTGTGTGTGTGTGTGTGTGTGTGTGTGTGTGTGTGTGTGTGTGTGTGTGTGTGTGTGTGTGTGGGGCATTGTTGACAGCCAGAATCAGCTGAAGTGAGCCTGGTTCTCCTGCCTGGACTGTGTTTTTAACTCTATGCAGTGTCCAAATGTCTGCCCGTCGGTCCGTCGATGTGCTCGTGCGAGTCTCCTCTGTTCCAGTAGCCGTGTGTTTAGTTTCTTTCCTGGGGGGGATGGGGGGGCCCCGACCACGTAAAGCAGATTGTGCCTACACTGAGTTCAGTGCTGCTCTGTGCTGTTCGGCCTCTCCCCGTTTTTCTAATTTGAAGTTTAGATATCGTTGAAACCGTGGACCATTGTGCACTTTGAGGTTTGTGTATATCTGTATACAGTAGTGGTGTTTATTTTCCTACTTATACTAATAGATATTTATTTTTTATTTTGCATGATGGAACCGAATGCAGTTATTAATGTCGGATGCGTCTGGGACGTGAAGGGGACGCGCCACCGCTGTTTCCTGTGATTCCTGTGACTCCTGCATTGTGAATGTCATAAAAAGAAGCATAAACTTTTACAGGATACACGCATATCAGCTGCATATATATCGCCTCCAGTAGAAACACATACAGTGTGGCCTTTTATTAAAGCAAAGTCTATGAAATCACTAGAAAAGAGATTATCTAGAGGTACAGATGAACATATGCGCTCAGAAATATAAAGAGGTTTTTATTATTTGAAGGTGTCGTGCAGGTGTTCGCCCACAACCTGCGTGTAGTTGTATCATTTTGAACCAAAGAAACGGGATTTTTCTTTCAATCAGTGTTTTGCACTCGTGAGACGGGGCGCAACCTTCCAAACGCAGCACTCCTACGGTTCTCTCCTCGCCTGCAGTTGTTGAAATTGCGCATCTTCTTCCCACATTCCAGACATATAGAATCCCTCCACGCCGAATACTGGCCCCCGGTGGTGGTGGTGGTGTTGCTATGGCAACAAGTGCACCGCGGCTCGGCGTGGTCCTGCATGGTGTCTGTGCGTCTTGTGAGCCGATGCAAAGTGCAATATAAATCTGTGTTCCCGGCTCCTGGCTCACCCACAGCGGGGGGGTCTCCACCACCTTCTCCCCCGGTTTCTTTCCTGCTCTAGTGCAAAAATATCTCCGGCGAGCTGTGTGTCGTTATTTAAGTGCCATCGTGTCTGTGAGTGTATCCTCGTAGAGAAGCCATGCCTGAGGCTTTCTGAATGTTTCGTTCTGTTTAATAGGAAATATGCCATGACACTGATTTCCAGGGGAGGGGCGCGCAGGTCAGCCACCGTGTCAGGATATCTCATGTGCGCTTTGAAGGAGAACTCCTCCTCCTCCGACCTGCAGGACTGGAGCCAGCCGGAGCCCCGCTGACCTGCTCTCTCTGTACCCTCCAAAGCCGCTGTCGGACTGTTTAAATCAAGATGGGAATTCAATATGTGGTGGTTAAAATTCCTTTCTGGATATTTCTCTCTGTCACTGGCAATAAAGCTTCATTTGCAATATGTGTTTGGGTCTGAGGGCTCGTCTTTAATCCGACTAAAGTCATTAAGATTAACCCAGTCTTATGATTTAATGAGACGATTTATGATTTCCTACTGAAGCGGCGGCATCAACCACGATTATAATTGATTAGAATTAAAGACTTGTGGAGCATTTCCAAGTCTCTGCAATCTAATCTTTAAACATTTTTTGATAAATCACCCACTCACATATCTCAGTGATTACTGGGTTTATAAAACCAACAAAAGTCGGCATAATACTCCATTTATGGATAATTATCCAGCAGGGGACGCGCCTGTTGCCATCTGGTGGTCTTCCACAAGAAGCCTCCGAGCAGACACGTTACCATAGTAACACAAGGAGCCCACTTGAGCCAAAATAATAAGAAGCAGCGGTGAGAAACCAGTAAATGGTTGAACTCTTGTTAAAACGAAGGCTGAGAATTCAGGAATCGGAGGACAACTATCAAAATGTCTCCCAAACATTTAACAGTTGGAGGCAATATAGTTTCCATTTGTTGCTCAATGGTTGCTCACATGGATCAAATAATCCAAAGTATTTACAGGACAATAAACCCTCCCGAGTTTGGGAAATCATTCAAGAATGTTTAGATTAAAATAACAGGGTTGAATGGACACGTATAAAAAAATAGAGAATAAAAGAATAAATGTCATGTCAAAAGTAAGTAGATCAGTATAAAATGATATTGTAGTTCCTGCAATTTTTTAAAATTATTTTTATAATTACAATACACACGTTGCAAAATGTATTAAACCACTCTTCTGTACCCGAAGCACTCTTCCCACGCGCCGCTAGATGGCGCTGTCCCACCCACCACCTGAATGGTGGCGCTGGTTTGTCCGAATGCAAAACAAGAAACGTTACAATAAGCTTAAAAATAGTCGCGCAGGCGACTGTTTGCAGTCTTTGTCCACTGCTGCTGACTGTCAATAAGCGATTGCCTGATTTGCACGGTTAAAACAACCCTGTGATATTTTTACGACTCCGGGGTCAAAGAAAACGACATAAATATAGCTCGCAGCAAAACGGCCTGTTTACTATAAATGTGTGAGATGTCCCTGTCCTGGAACAGGAATAACATGTGGGCTTCTGTCCTTCTCTCCTTCCTCTGAGCCCGCCAGAGGCTCATGGCGGTCTGGGCCCCCCCCCACCCCCCGAGGCTCCCACTCCAACAGCAAACTTCGCACCCCACCACTAAGTCTTGCACATGTGTGGGACTTTGGCTGCAGGGAACAAGAGGAGCGTGACTTGGTGTCGAAGCTGACCTTTGATGGACAGGACATGTTGCGTCAACGACAAAGAGACGGCTCAGGCAAAGAAATTTAACTTAATTTTATTAAAATATCGAATATGTAACTTTATTCCCAAGTTCACAATAAAACTTTTAACCTGCTGAAAATAGACTCGACAAATTCATTTCCAAATCACTTTAAATATTTAAGACGACCTTGAGGACCGCTGAGAGGACGAGTCTACGCCACGGTTTACTCCTCAGCTACGAAGGGCGGCGTAGACCGAGGCGCATAAGCAAAAATGTGCAAATTCGATTCCCCGCCGCACGCGCTCACCTTCTGCCACAATCTGTGACCCCCACAAAAAAGCTGAAATTAAGAAGAAAAAAAATTACTGTCACCAGTTAAGACAATGAAAAAAAAACAACATAAAAACACGTCTGTACAACTAAAAGCTCTCGGTTGTAGAAACAGGAGGCGAACGGTGCGGGATCGCTTTAAAAGGTCCTCTTCATCGGCCGAGCAGACAGATCCCACTTTAGGGAAATCCTTCAATGTCCATGTATCGTTGCCATGGTATTTACAGTACACTTTAAACCAAAAGCTTTGCTACGGCGGCGCCTCTACGTTATAAATAAGGCACCGCTTTAATGTGTCGTAATGCCAGATGCGTCCCTCCAGATGTGCTCCTCCCTACGCGGTACATCGATAAGCAGGAGTTTATGTGATTGCATGTATGCGTTTAGGTCTATATAGGCGACTGTACAGACAGAACGAGGCACATTGAGCATGTTTTAAGGTATAGGGGTGGGGGGGTTTCTAGAAAACAGGCAGTCTGGTGGAGGTCAGGGTGCAAGCGTTGATGTCCTCGGTGTGGGAGGCTCTGTGCAGGGACGGTTCTGAGGCACTGCGGTTGATCTTGGGCAGAGCGTGCTGGAGAAGCTCGATGGAGGACAAGATCTACGGGAATAGGATTTTTTTTTTTTAAACAAACATGAGTTACAGGAAGAATTAAGCTGGGATTCTATCAGCGGGACAACAGCTCACCTGCGGGAAGAGCGGCCTCTCATCCTTGGACTTCTTGATGCAGTCGGCCACCAGCCTTTTCATGGCTTTGGGGCAGTTCTTGTAGAGCTTGCTGAGGTCGGGGGACAAATAGCCCCTCCCCACCATGTAGATGATCTGAAAGGAGGCGCAGATCGTGGATCAAAGTTCAGATGTCCGTCAATCGTGACCCAGCAAGTGCCCTCTAAACGCTCCCCAACCTCGGGGACAACGGCCTCCCTGCTCCACTACACCAACGGGACCCAGATCAGGTCTTCCGTGACGGTGGGAGGACGGAGCCAAAACACAGACGCAGGCCAACATACCAGCACACTCTGATTCTCACACACAAACAGGATTGTGTTACAGCTTCTAAAATTAGGCCAGTGGCTCCAGGAAGCCTGTCCCTGTTCCACGGTGGGTCTCGGCTCCACGAACCCCTTCACCCTTTTAGAGTGGTGAGAACTTTATTCCTCTGTTACGCAACGCGGCTCGCTAAACTGCTCCACCTCCGAGACGCACGTTGGACCGCCGGTCCAATGTAAACACAGCGATGCGATATCGTGTCTCCATCGGGCCGCTGAGCCTGCCTCCTCCGCGTACGATAACTGAACGCGGTTCAGAAATAAACTGGACTGAGACCCAGAGCAAGTGTTTGGCTGCTGTCCCCCCCCCCCCCAGAGTCTCAGCATGAGCTGTATCTCTTACCTGATCTCTGTTTCCAGTCTGGGAGTACGGCAGCTCGCCCGTCATCAGCTCAAACAGGACTATTCCATAAGAGTAGACGTCGGACTGGAAACTGTAAGGGTTGTTGTCCTGCATCCGGATGACCTCGGGAGACTTCAGGGGGGGAAAATAAAATCACTGTTTTATTTGTACTTGGGAGGTTGTTTTGATCTCGTCAGATCTATCGCTGACCATCCATAGAATGGATCCGGAAGGCTGCTCCACCTGATTGGAGCCGCTCCATCGGCTCTTCACCGTGGCCAGGCCAAAGTCCCCGATCTTCACCGTCAGACCTTCATGCAAGAAGATGTCTTCACGGCTGTCAAGGAACTCGAAGTTGGAATTTATTGTCCAATTTGATTCCAACAGGACAGCAGAGTGGAAAGGATACTGTTGGACTTCATGTCGCGATGAATGATGTTCTTCGCGTGCAGGTAGCTGGAAAGGAGCAGAAAGAGAGAGGTGACATCCCTGTTGCTTTAGGTTGATCGGTTCTGATCGGATCTCCTGGCGGACTCACTCCATGCCCTGAGCCGTCTGCCTGGCGATATCTATGAGCTGGATTATCTTGAAGTTGGTCTCCAGGACGTGAATGTGTTTGTAGAGGCTGCTGCCCTCGCACCACTGGGTCACGATGGCCAGGTTATCCTTCGTCATGTAGCCCATGAACAACAGGATGTTGACATGTCGCGTTTTTCTGCGGCGAAAGGTTTAAACGGGGAGAGGAAATTTAAAAAAAATAAATAGAAGGATGAGTTTGGAGCTAAACGGGAATCAATGAAACAGGAAGAAAAACGCTGGTCTACGTCGGCGCTCACCTCAAGACCGCCACTTCGTTCCTGAATGCCTGGAACTGCTCTGGCGTGGGGTTGGTCACCTTTAGAATCTTCACCGCGACGTCACCTGCAACCACCCCCCCCCTCGGTTACTTTTGACCCGCACGTGTCGGCTAAGTGCAACGTGAAAGCGTGAAAGCGTGAAAGCGCTGCGAGTTGCTCCTCCGGAGGGCCCGGCCCCGTATGAAACGCATTCCTACCGTGCCATTTCCCTTTGTACACTGTCCCAAAGGAGCCAGAACCAATGCGGGAGTGCAGGTACACCTCGCTGGCCTCTATTTCCCAGTAATAACTGGAGTCCCGCTTGTCCCGAGGCCTCTGCGTGCAGGAAAAAAGTGCAACCGTGATGTTCGTTTCCAGAAATCCAACCCCCCCCCCGACCCAAAATAACACAATCCTCCTAATATGTAGAAAATCAGAGAACTTACAATCTTATTTTTCTCCTGAGTGTTGAAAGAAGTGGCCCTCTCTCGCTGGGATGGTGCCGGAGCTTTGGACTGAGACTGGGACCAGCCTGTGGGGCTCTGGTTGGGAGAACTCCCTGCTTCAAGGATACAACCAAAAAAAAAGAGGGAGATTCTGGTTGGGCTCCAAACTATTTACCCCACTGGTGGAGGATTCATTTAGATACTTCATGACCTCTGAAAGCAAAAAGAAAACACCTACCAGAGTCATGGTCACGCATCACATCCTGAAGAGACAAAACACACCTTTCTGTTAGCAATGCATGATTGTCGGACTGCACACACGCGTTCTGCTTTCTAACCTTTTCGGGACTCTCTGACGAGGCTTCAACAAAAGATTGGGAGAAGTGCACAATACCTACTTTCCTCTTTAGCCAGAATCTGTGGCACCAGGAGCTGGGGAAGGTATTCAGGCAGTCTAGCTACTCCCCAGCAGGGTGACCACACAACAGGGGAAAGAAAAGGGTTGGAAAAGGGTGAAGGAATGACGAAAAGAGGCTTTTAATTGGACGGAGTAGGGAAATAAAATACACAAAAGCATGCAAAGCTAATTTATCTGATGAAGCAAGAACTCCAACGGAAAAAGTAGGAGAGGGAATTCAAGTATGACATGCTTGGAAGAGAAAAAAGTATGTTGTCAGAGGAGTTACACTAAACCAGATCCACAGGTGGATCACCTGACTAGATAAGAGGTTGAAAAGCAGCGAGGTGAGGGACAGCTGGAATGTCGGAGATGAATGCGGGAGGGCTGTATCTCCCTCCAGCAGATATTTTAGGAATGCCCCGATTGGACCAGAGGGTTAATTACCTCAATCATGCTGCTGTCGACAGGCAGGGTGGTGCTGACCATGTGGACGTTGGGTGTGGAGGTGGAGCGCTGCCTCTGGGAGAGACCACCGCCTGCGGGTGGGTAGGACGTGTTGTAGTTGAAGGCGTGAGGGGTGGAATACCGATGGGCAGAGCTGCGAATGGGGCAAGGCACGAAATCATGAGGAGATGGTGACTTCTGGACTCCGTCTAATCTGCTTTGAGGCGCAAAAAATGCGACTAGTGGGCATAGCGGGAGCTGCTGAGGGAGGATTTCGAGTTCCATTTCACCGCCTGCTTATGGCTCGTCGTCTGCAAACTGCAGCCTCGTGAGAAATTTGTGGGGGGGGGGAAAAGCAAAATAAAGCTGCTGGGAAGTCGGGAATTTGGCCGTGACCTTCACTCTTAACCTTTTGGAGATATTTGCCCCAAAGCCACTGCCGAGTTGCCACCACTGGTCTAAATGAAAAGCAACAGACTTCCAAACATTAAAAATATCTGAGCATCAGGCTGACTTTAGTTTTAACAATACATCCATAATCTGTTACATTCAGCCCAATCTGCCTGAGGTAAAAACAAAACTTTGTTCCAAAACAGCATCTGAAAGTGCACAGCACAGCCTAAATACCCAATTTGGCAGCTTAGCGTGTTTTTTTTAACCACAGAAATGCTCCAGAAACAACAGCCTCTTTTCACCTCCCTCGTTACGTCACCACCTGCCCTGGTAAGCTCCCACAAAGCTGAGAACATCAGTAAAAACCCACCCAACAAGGTTCTAATCTAGTTTCAATCGCCACAAATGTGCCACGGCCAAACAGGAGATGTCAGCAGTCATGGTGACATGAGGCCGACATCTTATCTGCACGCACGGTCGCGTGATCAAACATCTCAATCTTGCTCTGCAGAAGCTCACAAACCAGAGCCTGCTCTTTGCACGTCGTCTCCATTAGCTCTCCGATAGAGCGGACCATCAATGGAGGCAACGTCCAGGCTTTAAATAATAGATACGCATTAGGAACTGCTGCCATCCAAGACTGAACCATTAAACTCCAGGAACACGTTGATATGAAATCTCTGTCCTACCTTGGAAACCGCGTTAAGGATTCTCTCATTCTTCGGGAGGTCAGCGGGGGCAGGGACGGGCCGCCGCCGTCTCCGGGCGACGGGAACAACCTGACAACAGAGAGGCAACCGTGTCAATGGCGGTTGCTTAAAAACGGATGGTCGTGCACGGCTCGATTCGCAGCCCTGGTGCCGATGCTTTAATGACCTCGTTCTGTCTGCGTGCACATTCCGCTCCGAGAGGCAGGCGAGAGGGTCAGTTTCTGATGCGCAAGCACGAACACGGACTTACAGGAGTTGCCTGATGTTGCTCCAGTCCACGCACATCGTGGGCACTTTGGTGCTGCAGTGCTCGTGGAACTTGTAGCCGCACGTTTGGCAACGGAATCCATTCAGAAGAAACTTCTGACATATATCACAGAAGGCTAGCTTCAGGTATGTTTTCCGAACCTGAAAGCGTAAAGAAATTGTTTGATTGTCACTTTGAGCCACGTTTTAAGGGCGCGGAATAGTTTCAAAGGCATTCGATACTCACAAAGTTATGCGTCGTCAGCGGGACGTGATCCAAGACCTCCACCAGCAGCTCTTGGCCAATGAGGGACGTGGAATCGGTGTTCCAGTCCATCCGTAATTTCTTACTGGTAGAGAAATGGAGCCAAAGATTTACAAAGAGAGAAAAGCCTACAAAATAACCGAGGCGCCGTGTGAAACCTCTGATCTGACTCTTGTGGTTTCGGTCTGGCGGCAGCGTGAGGCTCACCTACTCTGTCCCGGATGCAGCCTGAAAACGGCACAGCACTGAGGCTGCAGACCTCGCACCTTTAACGCTTTGATCAGGCAGCTGTGCAGAGTCATGCCTGGTCGCACGTTGACCTGGTGGACAAACACGTCCTTAATTCCCCTCGGGACTTTTGTTTCTGCACATCTCACAATCCAAAGCCACTCACCACGGTGCGCTGCTGATTCGGGAGGTAGACGCGGATCGTGCTGCTCGTCTTGGAGTCTGGCATTTTGCTGTCATCTGAGGAGCGGCGCTGGCAGGGATAGCCCTGGACCATGGTCGGGGAAAGGCACGGGCTGTCAAACTCAGTCTCCTTCATTCCAAAGCCATTGCTCAGGGTCTTCCAGGCTCCTTGCAGGTGCTCCATTAGTGAACCCTTGTGCTCGTAACGGTCTGGGGGACACGGGAGAAGCCTCACATGAGCCAACAGCAAGTCCAAATGCTACACGTCTAACACATCCTTGAGTCGCCACAGCTGCAGGCGAGAGGCTTCCGAGTTCTACGAAACAGTCTAAGATACATGGTCGAGAAATTGTGCGGACTAATCTTTAATCTCAAAGTACAACTAATCCTCTTTGGTGATGGAACGATTAGGGCCACTTTAAGGTTGTGTCAGTATGTTAGTTGCAAGCCTTTATTGAAAAGTGGAAGGGAAACTTAAAGAGAAAGTGTTCTTTAAGGGCGTCATCCTTAATGAAATAATGTTGTCCTATTCTTTAAGAGTCACTTTAACATTATATATTGTGTGGCAACGCAAATGCACGACTATAAGCGGCCCAAAGTCTTCTGGGTAGAGCCCCAAAACAAGTATGCACAGGTACAAAAGTGCAGCCTATATTTATATTTCCATGTATACTCTGGTGACCCTTTTATTAACGCAGGGAGGTTTAACTCCAGCTATCACCATTTTGGGGGTGGTTTTTTTAAAGCAAGCCCTAGAGGAGAAAGTGCCCTGGGTGTCCCCCACCAGGCTGCGGGCGCTGTGTTCACAACAAGTGCCACGATCCATCCAGAAAAGGGTATCAACAGACACAAAGTCTGGACTCATTCGGCTCGACTCCTGTTCCAACAGGTCAGCCTTGCTCGCCCGCACACGCCAGATAACCTCCACGCACGTCTCCGCGGCCACGCTTCAAATGTAGCCGATATTACTGTCAGCAGGTCGGCATTAACCGGAGCCAGGCCCGCCTTGCTGAGTAGTAAAACAACCGCTACTACAATACGTGTACGCTTCGCTGCGGCCGTGGACGCTCGCAGTGTTTTTACAAGGCCTCGCAGAGGCACTGATCACCGGGAAAGTGCCGCAGGCCCTCGCAGCCCAACTATAGCCTTTTAACTTCACGGGTTTATGCGCCGAGGATCCATCTTTTGCCTTACAAATCGCATGCCGATTCACTCCAGGAGAGGCCTATCTTTTTTTGCGGTTGCCGTTTCGAGGTGAAATACAAATTCTAGCGGTGTCGGGGGGGCCACTGGCCTGCGTTTGCTTACCAAGAGAAGTTAGAAAAGTTGCGCTCCGCCATAACTTCAGGAAAAAGTGGCGTCGGTGACATCATCATATTTGCAACGCATTCAAAGAAAAAGGAAAATGTCGAAGTCGGAGGGGCGGAAAAATCCCAACACTATTCCTCCCGTATCAAGTAGTTGTAGCTACAAAGAAAGGGGTGAAGGTCATACGCGATGTTTTTACGAGTCGCCTGATTAGACGTAATGGAGGAAAAGTTTGAGCTGGTAAAAGCGGAAAAATCCGTCCGCCCCTCAAAGTCTCACGGCGGCGGTGGTGGCGGCGGCGGCGGTGGTGGGGAGGTATTCCTGAAGTCCCGTGAGGCGCTTTCAAATTAAAACGCCCATCGGCCCTGGAAAAGTGAAGCTGTTTCAGGAGAAGGTGAAAAGGTTCGGCTCGGTGTCGTGTGTCCGCCTGACGCCACCGACTGAAACAGGACCTGGCACTCATAACAAGCGTTGCGAGGCACCGCCGTCAGTGCGCAGTCACAAATTATGGCCCTCCTACCTAAAATGGTTTTATTTAAATAAATAAATAAATCATTTGTTTACATGTTAAAAGCTGGCTGCGTGATCACATGGTTGCATATGCTGCGTTCAGGGTCACCAATAGCCCCATTTATTTCTACTACGTCAACCTGGAAATGAGTTCCTTTCGTGTAGATTTTCCAAAGTACATTCGATCCGTATGTTTTGCAAAGCGACGCCCACTACCGGTGTGGACTAAAAAATGGTTTAAATTGTTCACTACAGGGCACCATCATCTGGACATGTCGGCACTGTGCATCACTGTGGAGATATTCTGTATTGTTATCATTTCAGACCTTACAATTGACGTATTTTCTTTCTTTTTAAAAAAAAATAATGCAAAGGTAACGAAGGCACGAGGTTGCAATTGGTGGGTAAACTGTAGCAACATTATTCTCTAGTTTTGATTAAGTCGTTATGTTTTCCTCATTAAACACGGTTTATGTCTAATTACACGGGTTATTAATAGTCCGGAACAGTAGCTTCTGCACTCACCATGTGCTCAGCATCTCCATAGAGTCCCAGTTCGGGTCCCCCGAGGTACTCTAACCCCTGTCAGGAAAATAGAGCTGACACATCTGAGGATAAACACAGGCAGGTTCATCAACAAAACCATCGACGAGGCTCCACACAGTCTCGAAAAAAGGTTCAGCTAAAAAGTAAAAAAACAAAACAAAAAAAAGGGCCACATTGTGCTTCATGCCAGTCTTTTATTTTGTGCATCTAACTTCATCTAAGAGGCTCTCAAATGCTGAATAGTGTTAGTGAAGATGAGGGCAGGGCTTTGACATTGGCAACAGCTTTAAGGTGTTCCATCCCATTGGGCATCACAATTACTCCGTTTTAGTCCGGCAGCGCTGTCTAGTAATACATTACACTTTCATTTTAAGTTTTTTGCTGCATGTTCTGGCTTATTCTCCCTGATTTGCATCACTGATTGTAGATAATGAGTGCATACAGTAGTAATAACAGGAGCAGTTTGGGAGGTTTGCAAAGCCACCTTAAGGCTGAAATGAAAGCCTCTTCCCCACTTATTGATCTGACGGAGCACTCAGGTCTGTAAGCTTAGATGCTGGCATCACCCATTATTGTCTCCATCATTTATCAAATGATGCAATCGAGGCAAATTAATTAACAAAAATACATCAATGTCATGCAATATTATGTTCGGCAAGTTGGGAGTGTTGACTTTGGCTGTCCACTCCTGTTTGGGGAAATGTAGATTTGTACTTTTGAGGCGATAATAAAATAATAATTATGACACTGTTGTTGAGAAACTCTTCATGCTTTTGCATGTTATTGGGACTAATATATAGATAACTCGTTCATTTCTTTGAAATCTGTCACGAACAGGGAAATTCGCAAAATGGTCGCCAGGCTTTCGCCCAGCATAATTTTTTGAATATTTTATATGATCTTTATCCGTAGTATAGAAAAAAAAACGTTTCACATATTATCTTAGCTGAATGACGATGTTGTGGATCCGTTTCGACTTTAGTACAAAAACATAAACAACATGCATTTCCCTGTATCTGCCGCGTTGTTTGCCTCCTCAGTGGGCAAAGTCTATCGTGTCAATGCATTATTTTGGCTACAGGTGGTTTAATAGTGGCAGCAATATAGAACGTTTATGATAATAATCAAAATAGCACGACTCGAAAGGAGTCCTGTTGGAGGCAGTCGATTTATGGACGGCGTACAGACGACACACGTGATTGGTTGATTCCAGGAGGCGGTGTCCTAACACTCTCGTCTGTGATTGGCTGTTGGCAGAGTATGTGACCAATGACCGCGCGAGTTTTTACTGGTTACTGTGAATGACAATTCAGGAACTGAAGCTCACACCGCATGTAGCGCAAAGAAGGAGGCGTAAACACTGAACTAGCTAGGTAGCAACAAAGGTAAGCAATTACCCAGCACGGACACAATTCACCTGGAAAAAATCCTACTAGGTTAGTCTCTAAAGAGTGATGTGTTTGTAGCCGTAATACGAACGTGCAGAACTCGATATCTTTATTTAAACAAACGCATCGCGTTGGCCTGGTCTCGAAATGGAGTAGGCAACGATTCTGGCCTGTTAGCGGTAACTCGTCACAACGACTTTGGCGTGTTCACGTTGCGCGGGAAATTTTGTGCTAGCCTTTAATTCGCATCGATATCCTTCCAAAAGATCGCACCGCAGGCAAACACCGCAATACCCGTCCATCCGATAGTTTGTTCGGAGCAAAATGAGCTTTTTCGTCGACTGAACCGCGCTCTCTGTCGTGGTCGTGCTCAGCTCTGCTAGCATGTGTTAGCTAGCAGTGCTTGTGGTGTCTCGCGAGTGCGCAGGGAAAAAAATACCAACGTGACTAGGCCAGTGCTAGCATAGCTCCAACCTTTGGCATTTGATCCTTGTCTGCAAGCGTAAAAATACCCCCGAGTACGTTTACGAGCTCGTGTGCGTGGCAGACGTTTAGGCGAGGACGCTTTTCACCGAGTTGAATTATTTTATTCTCGCCAAAGAGGCCCGTTTCGCCATTTTAAATGTATCAAAACACAACGTGATGTTGCTGCCCTTTGGAGTTAGCCTTTCAAGTTAGCGTGCAGTCGCTCGGGATCCCCCCTTTTCCAAAGCGGTGATCTACCACCACTATTTTAAGGTTACGTTGTCGATGAAAGATTTTAGTATCGCATCCCTCGCTGGTAGATTACCAACCCCTCGCCGCCGCCAGAGAGTTGTTAAATATTTAGCGCATCACAGGCGCATGAATAGAAAACGAGGCCTGGCCTCCAGTCTAATTTTGTTCTCTTCCTCATGATTTGATCTCCACGTTGTTGGTCCTCTGAAACGCAATTTTGTGGTCGCTAATGACGTCCCGTTATTCATTTGCTCGCATGCCCGACGACGTGTTTAGCCCCGTCAGCTAACCGAAGTTTGGCCTCAGCGTGTTGTCATTGACCAACTGGTGCTAGTTGGATCATCTGGTGGCCCTGCGTGCACGTTGGTGGGTGCACGTTGGTGCTCACACTAGTTGTGATATTAAGCAGCCTTCTTTCTTTTCCTCATCATTGACGCTGGGGACAAACTGCAAGCGTGGCATCAACAGCTGTTAGTTTACCGGGAGGCCGTGAGTTGGGTTTATTCCTCGGGGGTTTATGCCATTGAATGGAAACCGTTTAGAATTGTAGCTGTGTACGTTGTTTCTCAAACTGCAGCTTTATAGTTTGATTCCTTTGAGCCATAATGGTGATATCCATGAAATCTGTGCATTACATATGGTTATTGGTATTTAAATGTAATGAATTGGTTAGTGTGCTTAACCAGACACACTTTGAGGAGGCCTCATTTATATTTTGGTGTAGAAAAGCAAGATTCACCATTGGGAGTTAACCGTGTGTGATGTGAAAGCCTGATGGAACAAATAGACGTTTAAATGTAAAGCTTTGAATTAGCTGTCTTAGAATCAGATTATCATTTGACACGTGTTTCCATTTAAATTGTGTATCTAATTACATTATTATTATTTTAAAGATAATGGACTTGGGTGGCAACAACGAGTGCTTTGGATGCGGCCGCACTGGTCATTGGATCAAGGACTGTCCTAAATCCAGCGGTCCTCGTGGACGTGGTCCCAGAGGACGGGGGCGAGTAAAGGGTAAGACGGAAATCACACCTCGGCCGACTCTGTGTCGTGTTACACTGTTTACCTCTACAGCTGACGTCATTTTTACTTGTTTCACACGATTGTGTGCCGTTACAGAGCAGTTCTGCTATCGATGCGGAGAGCACGGACACATCGCCAGGGACTGTGATCAGCCTGAAGACTGTAGGTGTTATGTTCAGTTTAAGTTCATTCATAGCAGTCTTTCATACACTGTTTGGGATTTTCCCGTGTCGATTTTTTTAGATTGTGCTCTTTTCCCCACAGCATGCTACAACTGCCACAAGAGTGGCCACATTTCCCGGGACTGCAAGGAGCCCAAAAGGGAGCGGGAGCACCTGTGTTACAACTGCGGGAAAGCTGGGCACGTGGCCCGCGATTGCGAACATGCGAACGAGCAGAAGTGCTACTCCTGCGGCGAGTTTGGCCACATCCAGAAACTTTGCGATAAAGTGAAATGTTACAGGTGAGGCCGGCGTTTGCCGCGAGAGCCCGCCCCACCCCCACCCACGGGCTGTTTACATTCACCCTTGATGTTTAACCTAAACGGATGTCTCTTGTTACCCAGGTGTGGCGAGATCGGTCACGTTGCTGTGCAGTGCAGTAAAGCCAGTGAGACTAACTGCTACAACTGTGGAAAGGCCGGCCACGTGGCAAGAGACTGCACCATCGAAGCCAGCGCATAATCAGTGCCCTCTGTTGCCCCTCCGTTTTTTTTTCTCAGATTGATGGTTGGTTGTATTATTTTCTCTGAATCCTCTTTACTGGCCAAAGTATGGCTGACGGAGGCTAGTCCCAGGCCAGTGAGCCTCTCGAAATGTAATACAAAGAAAGGGGTGAAAAAAAATCTTTCTGCATTCAATACAAAAAATGTTTTAGTTTGGTAGCAGTGTAATGTATAATGCTTTGTTAAAGATCCCCCTTTCCAAGCCACTGGTGTACAGAGGGACTCAACATATGGGAATCTATAGGACCTCGGAGCTTGTGGGTGAGAGTCTCAGTAAAACGAGATAGAAGAAGGGAGTAAATGGAAACTGAACTTCCATGTATGGTTATTTTGGTTTGTTTTAATGGGACACGAGTTGGCCAAGAGAGTAAAGACAAGGAAACATTTCATAACATGATACGTTTCAGCCCTACAAGCAGCTACAAGGGCGGTGACATGTATATCAGCCCTGCAAGCAACTAAACATGCTATAACTTTATGTTATATTGCTAAGGTATAACACATTTTGGAGGTATTAAAAGAATCATTCTTTTATACAAATCTGTTTACAATTTAAATATCA
Source organism: Takifugu flavidus (assembly GCF_003711565.1). NCBI lineage: Eukaryota > Metazoa > Chordata > Actinopteri > Tetraodontiformes > Tetraodontidae > Takifugu > Takifugu flavidus. The sequence goes on along the minus strand of NC_079527.1, from coordinate 11,892,549 downwards.
AGTTGTAACCCAAGGTAGATTCTTCCTTTAAAATGGCTTTGGAATTATTTTTTTCTTTTTTTTTTACCTTGGCGAAATGTAACATCATCAATGTAATGTCAGAACGGCAGAATTAGGAGTTATTTGGAATGAAAAATCTTTTCACAGAAATCAAAACGTTATTTTTGTACAATATCACTTAGTAGACTACTGTATAAATACCATTTGCTTGTACTCAGTTTTTAAGTCGGAAGGAAAGTGCAACTGAAGTCCTAGAAAATAGAAATGTAATTTTAAACTATCAATAAAGCTGGAGGAGCACGGGGAGAACATTTCTCTGGTCTGATTACTTTTTTCTTTGCATTTTTTGTACATTAACCACAACTATAATATGCGCAACGTGTCGAAATCCTGGGGGCTTCTGCGGAATGAAGCCTTTCAAACGGGTCCCATTGTAAAAGGAGACAAATGGCGAACTCTCCGGACCGAAAACAGGTTTCGTGAGTCGGGTAGAGAGCGCGCTGGTGTCCGTGAAGCGGCGCATTTGTCCGGGCTGTTGGCACGTTTGCGCAGGCTTGCGGAGGCTTGCGGAGGCGCAGAGCTCCACCTCGGACTCTAAAATGGCAGCGGGGGCTGCAGCAGTGCAGATGCTGCAGACCTTCGGCTCTTTCCGCCATCGAGACGCATCTGGAGGCCCCGCCCACTCGGCGCCTGACGTCACCGCTTTAGCCCAGTCGGCGTTCGAGCCGAGACAAACAAGCGGCCGGAACGAGCCGGCTTCATGTGGGCTCTTTTTATCAGCCTTTCCCTCCGTTCAACCCGGGGATAGTTAGAGGCCATGAGGGGGCTGCTGCCGTTCTGCCGGGGGCTCTACCGCCTCGGTGACCGGCGATCCAGGACGGCCACCGCTGTCGGTCCTCGGGTCGGGTTTTGCGGGGCCCAGAGCAGCTCGAAGGTACGGAGCCATCGTTCGGTTTCTGCCTCTTTAACGATGAGGACTCAGGTCACGGTTGCCCGCCGGGTTGTGCGCGGTGTCCCCGGTGTTACGAACTTCCCGGCACGGATGCTGCGGTTCGGATGGACGGGTCTGACACCGGGCGCAGCGGCGGCTCAAACGCTGTTTTTACGGCGCAAACAGGTCCGGAAAAACGCAGAGGAAGCCTCTTGAGCCGTTGCCGAATGGTTATTTATCATACTTTAGTGAGAATGGAACCAAACACCGTGCTGTGCCGTGTCTGGTTTCCTGTTATGGTTCCACTGGTTGGCAGGGGCCCGTATGTTGAAAGGGGGAAAAAAGAATTAAGGGTCCACGTTGCGTCGGATCTGAGAAATAACTGCTAAAGTTGAACACGAATTCGGCCCTGCTCGGGCGTCTGATCCCAGCCTGTCAATCACATCCTTGCATGTTTGCTTCGGGTAACGTGTCTGGTTCCTCCTGCAGCCGCAGCCACGTTTCGGGCTGCTCTTTGACATCGATGGCGTGCTGGTGCGGGGAAGGCTGCCGATCCCCGCCGCTAGAAAGGCGTTCGAGAAGTTGGTTGACTCTCAGGGACAGTTCGTGGTGCCGGTAGTTTTTGTCACCAATGCTGGAAACTGCCTCCGACAGACAAAAGCCGATCAGCTCTCGCACATCTTAGGAGTCCCCGTGAGTTCTTAAATTGTCCGCTTCCGCGTTCAAATCCCCTGTCATTGAATTTAAGTTGTTTTTAAAACCACTGACCTATTTCTAGATAACCCAAGATCAGGTCATCATGTCCCACAGTCCCCTGCGAATGTTTAAGAGGTTGCATGATAAGTGTGTGCTGGTGTCGGGTCAGGGGCCTGTCCTGGAAATTGCCAAAAAGTATCCTGGAATGCTCAGTGCTGTTTAATTAGTACACTAGTAGCTTTCCTCTAACTTTAATTAGTTTGCATATTATCTGCAAAACCATGATTATGATTCCACCAAATCTGACGTCCGGTTTTTGAAAACGCACTTGTCCTTAACGCCTCGTGTCCAGTCTGGGCTTCAACAATGTTGTCAGTATTGATATCCTGAGAGAATCTTTCCCACTTCTGGACATGGTCGATCACAACAGGAGGCCTAAACTGCCGGTGAGAGTTCTCAGAAACCTGCTTACGTCAATAACACTAACGCGTTTGGATATGGATTAATGTTAGTATCTCATCTTTCTTTGAAAGTCCAATCCTGTTGGCAAGCTTCCGAATGTTGAAGGTAAGCAGCGAACGTCTCAGAGTCTGTTTATTTTTTCTCTCTTAAAGCCGCTGCTATTTTAAATGTTTAACACCTGATCGCAGCGGTGATTTTGTTCGGGGAGCCGGTTCGATGGGAAACCAACCTGCAGCTGATCATCGACGTTTTGCTGACCAACGGCAACCTCGGCAGTGCCTACAACCCCCAAAACATTCCTCACCTCCCCCTGCTGGCCTGCAACATGGATCTCATGTGGATGGCCGAGGCGCAGTCTCCACGGTAATCGTCAAACACCATTGCCGCCGCCGAAGGCTCGGTGAACCACAGCAGTCGTTTGAGATGCCTTCCTTGCTCGTATCACCTCAGGTTTGGTCACGGGACGTTTCTCGTTTGCCTGGAGAACATCTACAAGAAGATAACGGGCGAGGAACTGAAGTACGAAGCCCTCATGGGGAAACCCAGCGAACTCACTTACCACTTTGCAGAATACCTCATCAGAACCCAGGCGGTACAGAGGCAGTGGAAAATCCCCATTACCTCCCTTTATGCCATCGGGTAAGCTGAATTTGCTTTATTCCCATGTAATTATCAGAAAAAAGCAAGTTGGCGCCGTTTACAGCTGAATCATAAAGCCTTAGGCGTTCCATACGACTGTAAAGTCTCTGCCTGTTGCGAGTAACAACACGCTTTTTCAACAGGTTTTAATTAATTGCGCTGCAATAGCTGCTTTATTTGTTCGTGTGCAAGGTTGTAAATACATCACTTCTTCCACCCCTTGTGAAAAACACACAATCGGCCAGTTTGGGGTTTTGTCATGACGGCTGTTGACATGCACGATCTAAACTCACTTCCCTATAAACTCAGGCATCTTCCTCATTCTCACTCCTCAGAGATAACCTCATGACGGACATCTACGGCGCCAATCTATACAACCGCTATCTGGAGGATCGGATCTCTAGGAAGAACCCCAAAGCAATTGCCACGATGTTGGCTGCCACTGGGTCCAGGACGTCTCTGTCGCAGGAGGAGGAGATAGACATTCTGGTGGAGAGCGAGCTGGCGCTTCCCTCCGCCACTTCCTGCAAGTCGGTCCTGGTCTGCACAGGGGTCTACAGCCCAGATGCAGAGGTGCCGCCCGACGCCAGTCAGTGCATCAAAGAGACCGTTTTCCACGGACACCGGGACTTCAGGTTCGACCCTGGCCTGGTGGAGCCAAACCACATTGTGCAGAACGTGGACGAAGCCGTGGACCTGATCTTTGAATGGGAGAAGTTTGTGCCTCAGTAGAGTTTTTGACCCAACAGGTATTGTGTGATCCTGGGCCTCCTTTTCGATTTAAAATACAAGCCTGTCGGGAGCCCAACACTGTGGATACTGTAATACTGACATACTGGACAATGGAAAAATAGTGTTCAACATTTATAGAAAGAAAAATGTGTAACTGTTACTGTCAACCAGCCTTATTTGACCTTTCTGTCTTTTAGATCAAAATACTGTTTTAGAACTTTGAAACCTCTTGTCTCTATATTTATTACACAGTTTTAAAGAAGCATACTCAGATAACATTTGTGTTTTTAATATCAAAGTGGTTCTTACCATTGTCATTTGTTTACCCATTTAAAATCTATGCATGATTATATGAGAGTAATACAGGTACTGTAAAAACTGTGCAATAGTGTCCATCTGCATTGTCCTCTTGTCAGACCCCTCTCTGCACACCTTGGTCAAATATGCATACATTTGTTTTAATGCTCAAGGTTTTAACTCCAGAAACAAAGTTATAAGCTAACACTTGAGATACAACAATGCCAATTAAAAGTGTTGACTTCCCCACTTTTGAGCCAGTTCATTTTGTGTTTGAAGGAGTTTGTCCAATATGTGTGTTAGCTGTAAAGCTATCAGAAAATGTCCATGTGTTCATTGAGAAAGGAAGAAACAGGTTTCAGGGGACAGTCTAAGTGGTTGAATGTCCCGCCCATCAAATACTAGCCCCGCCCTCTCACTGTTTCTATTTACCACTTACACTGCATAACGCCGCTCCTCAGGGACAGTTATTTTAATATTGTGCCTCCTTTGCAATGTGTCCAATACCTGTGGCAGTAACTCCAAGTTCAGAAGCGGCTTCTCTAGATCATCCACATAGAGGAGAGAGTCCGAATTCTGGCTGTCCATGGAAAACCTGGAGTTCACCCTCCTCCTGCGTTTGGGCCTCAGCGGCTGCAAGGCCACGGCGTCCAGCTCAGAATGTTTTTTGTGGATGTACAGCGTGATGGTGGACATTTTTGCCAGTCTCAGAATATAGGCCAGTAGAGCTATAAGAAAGCAAACTGCCACGGATATAACGATGTTGAACAAGCCACAGGTAGAGTTTGCTTTTGCACAGGAAGTAAAGTAGTCATCGCTGAGGTCGCTGATCTCTGTGCGAGCCACCGAGCCTGGGCTGGCGCAGGTGGGTTGCTGAGAGACAAGAGCCATATTCTTCAGCAACCAGTTCCTCAGGTACTGGATTTTACAGTCACAGTGGAATGGGTTCCCAGACAGGGAAACCTTTTCCAGACCGACCAGTTTGTCAAACAGGCCTGGAGTAACCGAAGTGAGCCGATTCTCCTGCATTAAAAGCTCCGTGGTGTCCGGGGGTAAACCAAACAGCTCGGTGAGGTTTGAAAAGCTGCAGTCCACCTTCAGGCCTGCAGGCGGGAGAGGGGAACATCGGCAAGGTGGCGCGGTGGAACGTGCACGTGACGTGGCGGCGAGGACGAGGACAGCAACAACCCAAGCCCAGAGCATCCTGCAGGGTCACAGGCCTGTTACTACGGGTCGAAACCGCCAGTTTGCACAAATCACACGGAGGTGTTAAACATCCAATAAGAGAGTTCTTCTTTAGTTAATGGTAAAAATAAATAAATAATCAAGTTTAACCGATGGGTTGTCAGAACGCAAACACATACAGAGATAACAAAAACTAACAGAGTTTCGCTTTTATGCAGTAATATAAACAAGGACCGACCTTTAAGAGACGAACACACCTGAAAGTGCTTCCTCATGCCGGTCATCTTGGAAATGTCATCGTCCCATTCAGTTTTAAGCATTTCAAAAGTCCGTTTCGAATCCGAGGCGCTGTCGTTTGGACCCGACCCGCTGTTAGAGTCGGAATAATCGCGAGCCACAGCGACGTTAGCGCGAGGAACGCACCAATAGCGCCGCGCGCTCGCCGCGCCTTCCGCGTGAAGGAAGCCCATCTGCTCGCGGACGATAAGCGCTAATCATTGAAATGGCGGGAGTTATCTGAAGTTGAGCCACGCTGGTTATTAGCGACGTCTGCAGCTGGGCCGGGACGCAGAGGGCCCAACCACAGCTGTGGACCATGTGCAGCTTCAAAAATGTCTTTTATAAGCGGCATCTTCAGGCTCCTGCGTGTGTGGATGTGACGTTCTGGAGACATTTATGTGTTAGCTTCCATTTTCTGTCGTGTTGCTCGCTTTAGGGAAGAGGCAGCACTTATTTTTACAGATGCATTTGAAGAGGGAATAGTGTCATCACCGTGTGCACGCGAGCTGCAGTGGACAACAATAAACCAGGTTTGTTTAAATGTTCATGTTTACCCAAGTGGAAATGTTGCTGGGAGGATTGATAGGTGATGGATAACTGGCAAAACATGCTGGAACGGAAAAACTGAATCGTCAGTGGAAAATATGCAGACGGCATTAAACAAATTGTTTCAGATTAGAAAGCTAATGGTGTGCATGTGTGTGCTGTGTAGCAGGTACACCTTTCACCCATAGGTGGTGTGATGGCACAGTTTTCCCTGCAACCATGCAGCACCATTGGGAACTATTCCAGAATCTGGAAAATGGAAGATATGAGAGCCTTTGGAATTAAAAGAACATTTCTTCCTTCAGATTTGACCAAGTCTGCACAACACAGTAAAAAGACAAATGGCAGGCATACCATAAGTCATATTTGTTTATTTTGCGTTCTTAACAATGTCACAGTTGAAGTTTTACAATAACTGGGGTCTTTACGGACTCACTACTCACTGTACAAACAGAATGCACGTACTGTATAAATGAGGCCATTCGTGCCCTTTTCTAAAATGTGTCTCACGCCAGACCGAAGTACTCGCAGCAGGATGTGTGTGTGTAAGAGAATGTGTCATAAGAGAGCTGGGTGCTAAATGGCAGCGGGCTTTCTAACAGTCTTGTTCTGATTTCTACAGCCAATGTCGGCCCACGCCAGCTGGAGATGATCGATATGTCGGCGTGTGACCCCTCTGATCCGTCGGTGAGGTGATGTCACACATCCTGATCTTAGCTGCAGATATCGGAATTGGTTCTATACACACTATGTACAGTTCTCGGATCCCCAGTCTTGGTCCCTTGTACAGATTTGTGACAAACTCCCTCTTTTCTTAAGCAGTTCATCGGGTTTGCACACATCAGAATCGCATATGTACACCGCGAAAAGCCCTCGGCAACAGAAGTGCATTTAGGTTTGTCATTTACACAAATGGCTTTGTTGATGAAATGCATGCTGAGCTTCAGTAACTACCAGCCAAACGTTGAACAAGAACACACCAAACATTAGGGAAACTCCAAATCAAAGAAAAACCGACACAAAAGAAGGAAGAAAAAAAAATCATCGGCTGACGCATGCATTTTTTTCTTCTTCCTGGCATCAGCTCACAGTGAAAAAGGACACGTGATGATCCATGCAGTGCATCGTTGGGGTACTTTTTCACAAAGAATGACTGTTGACATTTGAAGCACTACAACACACGGAAAATAAGAAAACAAACTGGGCTAACGTTGTCGAGACTTCCAGAGTTATAGTAAAGATACAAAACCAACGGAAAGACACATTCAGCTCATCAATGTCCCGCGTGTGACGTGTCCGTCCGTCTTTGTTAAACCGTGAGAGTAGATATGTGTGAGAATAATCTGTGTTCTCATGTTAAAATACATTTACAACCTGAATATTGGGACAAACAGTTTACTGTCACTAATTTATACACTAGAATAGACTCTATTTGTAGACTGTAGAAAGTTATTCTATACATATAACCTTTTTCTCTGTTCAGTTTGCATTTTGTGTCATTGCATTTCCTGAAAAAATGTTCTTCCACGTGTGCTTATCCAGCAAAATATTTCTGTTTAGCCCAAAGAGAAGCAGATTCCTTTTATTAAAATATATACACACATTCCTCTTCCCATTGTGACCTGTGTTATTAATTATTTATACTATTTCTAAGTGGGAAAATCTTTTTTTTTTTCCTTTTTTTTTAACCTGAATCTCAGAAAACAGACTTCCACTCTCAGTTCAAGTCTCTGTTCTCTGAACATGATTGCACTTAAACTTGCTCTGGTAATACTGGTTTCTCATACAATGTGCAGAGGAACGCCTCACTCTAATAACAGAACATGCAAAAAAAAAAAAGAAAGAAAACTAAATCATTCACGAGACGTTCCACTGAACTCCGAGGTACCACTCGTAAGACCAAGAGACTCTGACAGGGGTCGCAATCAAACAAATAAATAATGGCAAGACGGAAAAATAACCTGGAAGGACAGCTTCATCTTGATGTACAACATCAGTACAAAGATATTGCACATATGATAGAGAAAAAAAAGGTGAAACTAAAAAAATACTTATTTTATTCTCTTTACACCTTGCAGGGGGGTCTAAATAAGGCAAATTAAGATTTCAAAAGGTTTTTCAGATTTGAAGAGTCAGGAAGAGCAGCTATCGCATATGTTAAAGGCAACAGACTTGTGATTTTCAAGCATTCTTTGGATCCATTTTGTAACATGAACTCAAGTACATATTCAGACTGCCTGGTGCCACAGTTAATCTGCATTATTTTTCCCTTTTTAAAAAAAAAAACACAATGAAGAAATGAAAGCAAACGACTGATTCCTTCAATTGTGAGAGCTGACCTGAAAAGTCTGAGCTTTTGCAGCCCTCAGAATATGCAACAGCTGCCATCCAGGGGCTCCTTCACATCGGTTTGAAAGGCAAAAATCACAGGATATATTGTAAGCCGTGATGCACATGGGGGGTCCACTGCTTCCAGATCTACGTCGCATTACCATAACGTCAGCATAATACTGATAGAATTCATTTTTGCTGATAATAATTGTAAGTATAATCTTACAAATTACTTTACGCACAATATACTGTACATGAAGTCTTGACTAAATAGATTATGCATTATTAATTGGCACATTTATTAATGAGAGCTAGGAGACAACACATATAGCTGTCATCTACATTAAATACAGCACTAGAACTACAATGACTGAGACGGTCGACTCAGCTGCTTAACCTGTCCATGGAGTTAAGTTACCGTGAAATGATTATATCGTCACTACGTATGGAGCTCTACAGGAGGCGGCAACGCTCTGTTCATATGGCGGGCGGAGCTGCAAACCCAAAGAAGTCCTTTCCAAACGTCTTGGACACAGGAAATGACGATAGCATCTTGAAAGAAACAGTCATCCTCCTTGTGATTAGGCTAGACAGGTTATGGAGAGGACAATAAACAGGGAGCGGCAGAGCCTCTTCCTGTACAGAACCCCCACAAAACCCTGATGGGGGCCAGGCCCTTAGCAGGCAAATTAGTTAAAGGCCCCTGGTGGAAGATTTGTGTCCAATTTCCGTCCTGCATATTAGTTGGACCTGGAGGTGAGATAAAAGGTGCCCGTGTGTCATCACAGCAGCAGTAGAACACAGTGGACAGGCCATAGAGTCGTGCTGTCAGCCCCTTTGGTGTCAACAGTTGTCCCTCCTCGTCCACCCTTGTCACACTACGGTACTGATGCCACTGTGTTTGGGTTTGGGTCCGCCAGTCCCTGAACCCGCTTGCTGGCTGTGATGGTGTGGAAGATGCTGGGGGTGCGGCGCGTGATGCGGATGCTGACTGTAGTGGCTGTGCTGTGGGTGCGAGTGTTGGTGCCCGTGCGAGGCGTAAGCGGGGTGCTGGTGGTACTGAGTGTGGGGGGGCGGGTGGTAGTGGTGGTGGTGGTGGTAGGGCGGCGGGTTTTGCGGGGCTTGGCAGTAGTGGGAATGGTGACCATGGTGTTGGGCCTGCACTGTGTGTGTGACTTGTGCTGTGTGGTGCAGGTTGGTCGGGTGGGGCTTGTGGGATATGAGGGTCGGGTGACCGGGCGGGGGCAGAGGAGAGTGGCTCTGGGACGATGGTTTCCCTCGCTTGCTGCCAAAAAGCGACCCCAGGATGGAAGTTGATGCCGGGTTAGGGACGGAGGGGTGGCCGCGGGGGGCGCCCTCGTGAGGCGTGGTGGCTCTTCGGCGCGTGTGCGGACTGCTAATGATGGACCCCTAGAGGCGGGAAAAAGAGGTAACAGCATGTCTGTCAGCGCTGCTAAACCTACAGCTACAAGCTACCAGCTTTTTGTATTGCAGATAAACAACTAGCAAAATGTTCATTATACATGCAAATGAGGAAATCAAAAAATGTTTTCATGGTATGCAGCAGCAACACCAGGAACAAAATTAGCCTCGACTGAAAGGAGCTCTGCTGTTAGGAAGTTAAGTGGCTTTAAATAGTAACAGAAGTGGCGTGGAGCGGGGGGACATACGGAGCATAAATAATAACAGGAACAGGGGCAGAACAAGACAGTTATTCATCTTCATTGCAGTCAAAGTGCCAAACCCTCACACATGCAACTCGTTATAATCGATGAATGAAGAGCCTCCACATGCAGAGGGTGTGACAGGCAAACTCATCATCCACACATTAGCATTCGGCCGACAGTCAGGAGGAACTAAGCTCTTGTCTGCGAACTGCCTGGTCTCCCCCGCTACAAATGATCTTTGCAAACGTTTCCTTTTGGTTCATGCATCATCTACAAAGACCAGGGACATCGTGGAAAGATCAGCAGAAATCTGAAATTTTTCGGGATCCCAGCACGTGAACTCATGGGCACATGAAATGACAGAAAAGATGGAGGAATGAAATCCAGGAAACCCATCAGTGAACCTCTGCCTGTGATGTCTACGTTACTCCCTGAACCTAGCAGCATTTATTTTTGAGAAGCCATGGATGAAGGGATAACCTACAACCCTGCAACAGAGAGAGAGAGAGAAAGATAGAGAGAGCGAACTAAACGAAAAAAGAAAAAAAACCCACGGGGATGTGATTGAATGACAGACAGAGACAGGCAACAGGGGCAGGGATCAGAGGTGGAATTAGTAGTGTCATGCTTGTCTGAAGATAGTGTGCGTAGTGGTCACATAACATGACCAAAAACAAAACAGGAGATCTCTGGCTTTCACAAAGTGGCAGGATTGGAGGCAGGCAACCCGTAACATGCACGCTAACGGAGGCAAGCAGGTTCGTACGGCATCCCAGAAGGAAAAAATAAATGTTCCAAACAAATGTTCTGAGTCTATGAAGCAAAAGGAGGTGTAAGACCAAAAATAAATGGTGTGTTTTGACAGTGCACATCATCACATAGAGAGTAGCTTGGATACCAGCTGCTTCCAACTTACTTCCATATTGCTGTCTAGTGATCCTGCACTGCTGCGACGCCCCCGCTTGCCTGCCCGAGACATGCAATACCACAGATTAGAGATCGACAGCACTCCTTGGTCGACTAGAGACGTACCCGCCACCCGCCAGTCCCGTAGAGGGCATTGCAGTGGGTTGTGACTGCGAGTAAGGTCCAAATATGGGCAGGTATGGGACAAAGCAGGCCTCGGAAGGGGTGGGGGTGGTGGTGGTGGTGGTAACTGTGGCTATTTTCTAGGTAGCTCTGTAAAGCTTTGCAATTTCGAATGCACGGAGAAGCCAATTGTTACCCGAACTTTGCAGCCTCTGTTTGAAATGTGAAGCAGAAGCTAATATACCCCCCCTTTATCTGGGGCCAAGAGTGGCGAAAAGCCAGTCTCAGTTACAGTCACACAGAAGGAGACACATCAAAAGCAATACAGTGGTTGTTGCATATGGGATGTACAGGCATATACAGGTCTGAGGGCAGACGGAGCGCTCTCGCCAGTGTTAGGCACACTCAGCCGATGGCACATGATAACCACAGATAAACAGGAAAATATCTGATGTGTGAGGAAGTAACACGGTAACTACAAATGGGGTGGAGCGTGGCAGGAAAGGAAAAAAAAATGGAAACATTGAACATAAACGACCCCACTAACATGCCACATCCTGCATCAGAAAACAGCGGCGACAGGAGGGCGGAGGGACCGCTGCTCTGACTGACCTACTGCTTCCCGATCATACGGAGGCAGATTCCTGGCTGGATTTCATGGCGTTATCAAGGGAATCACCTGATAACCGTTACCTGTCATGGATGGAATGCGTTCTTGCGTCAGAGATTCGGGGATGGGAAATGACTGAGGCTAACGCCACGACTCGCTGCTCGGCCAGGCCGTGCAGACCGTCGCTAAGCTACGTGACGTATGGTGTTTGAAACCAACACAGGGTTGTCGTGAAATGTCCCCGGACAGAAGAAATAAAACCAAAAAAACCTGATGAGTGTGAAAGGTTAAGCTCAGTTAAAAAAGGGTGATGATAAAAGCATAAATGGAAATGTCGAGGATGGACTACCTGAAATTCTGCACCTTTGCTGAATTTAGCGTGAAGCAGACGGCAAATCTCTCAGAAACAAGGTGGTCAAGTCCAGACTAAACTACCCAATCACGGGTGGATCCAAAAGGGGAGAAGTATGGTGCCATGAAACATTTTGCTATATTTATCCCCTCGATAACGCTGCAGAGAGCTGGAATACAGAGAACCAGCCACTGGAAGTAAAGGGAAGACTGGCTGTACCTGCTTCAGAGAGGTCCCTCAGGGAGCTGCTCAGGGCGCTCCTCTTCAGCCCCTCCCCCATGGCGTAGGTGTCATCCAGACTGGCCCGGTTCATGGTGCCGTTGCCAGCCTCCTTCTTCAGACCGGAGCTCTGGGACATGCTGGGCCTCACCACACCCTTCTGCTTCTCCAGCTCAGCTGCAGGAAGCAGAATAAAGGCTTTATGGAGCGGGGGGTACAAAAATGACACTACAGGCACTAGAATACAAATCCATTACTACTGTTTTGCTGAAGAAAAGGTGTATTAACATTCCATCAGTACTTCTGCTGCTTCACGCATTCCCACTATGCTTTATTTCCAGGACACAATTCCCATTCCAATGTCAAAGGAAGGAAAGGCTCTCCAACATGTCAGCCATACTGTTAACTGTAAAAGGCCTTCCTGGTAACAGTTGAAATGTAATGAGAACCATGCGTGTTCTACTTCATACAGCCTGTGGTCAACAGAGGGAGCGGGCGTGGGGGTGGGGGGGGGGGGGGGGTAATTGGAGGCTTACACTCTATTCTGTACTTCTCCATTTCCTGGACTTCGGCGATGGACTCCCGCAGGTCATCTGTGAACTTTTTGCGGTCCTGGGGGTTAGGCGCATTGAAGTTGATGAGGACTTTGATGTCCGCACCTGGAATGGCCGACGTCAGTCTGATCCCGTTGGGATAATCTGGCGGAGCGGAGAGGAGGGGGGGGGTTGCATTTAGACAAGAGGGCACCGATCAAACGCCGCGTTAAAGCACACTGGACAAATCAGTGCGGCGTTCGGAGAGTAAATGTCAGGGCAGCTCATTCCTGCTGCACGTGTTGCTGCTTAATCCAGCCCAGTGGTAAACACTGACGGGGGGGGGGGGGGGCACAGTGACTTACACTTACACTGACTCTCAAACAGCATCACTTGCATTCCGTAGAGGGAAAAGGACTGTCTGAAGCTGTACGTCACAGAGTTCTTCTTCTTCTGGAAGATCTTGGTGACCTAAAATAAAGGTAAACGTTACTGCACTGTTTGGGAACAATGTGCACATAAATCTAAAGTCAGATTAATCACGAAAATCCCTTTATAAATATTGTATCTCCTCCAACAAGTACACTTAAGAGTCTCACCATGATACTACAGTCGAGTCTAAAGCCAGAATTCTTTTAGTATTACGGTCATTTAAGGGTGGGGGAAAAGCCCATTTTTTGGTTTTTAAAGGCCACCCTCGCACCTCATAGAGATGGTAAGCATTTAACCCACAACCCATAATATATCTGATGGTGGGCTGTACAGAGGTTCATCTAGCAGTATTGTAAATGTAGAGATGTTTTCCTTTCATACACATGCTTGAAGCCAAGCACATATTTGAGCCTGGGGTTAACAGCAGTGGATTTAAGAGGACTTTTACCACGAGGAGGTCGTTGAACAGGAAGATCTCCCGCTGGTGCAGGCCCAGCTTCTGAAGCTTGTTGGGGTCTGGCACTTCAAACAGGCGGCAGTAACAGACCAGTCGGCGATGAGGCAGCGAGAGCACCTACGAGGCCGAGGAAAGAAGTGGCTAAAACTTCAGAGGACACCACGCAGCCAGGAACATAAGAGGAACCTAAGTCAGCCTCTCCTGATTTACTCCTCGGAGGGTTTGAGCGCATTCTTCGCATCATTTGCGCTGATTCATGGGGCTGTCGGGCGACAGCTCGGTGGCTGCTGTCCAGGGTCGCAGCTAATGATTTCATGCTGGATTAATCCTCTGATTATTTCACTCATTAATGGGAAATGACATTTTAAAGGGAATCACTCAGAGGCCAGACAAGACAAAGGGAAGCTCTACATTTTAGGAATTCAATTTCACATTCGAGTCAATTTCAAGATTGTTATGCTAATTTTTCTGCACTTCGAATGTTAGTTTTTCATCTTAGTGTCTAACTAAAGCGTTCATTCCTAGGTGACACCTGCCACACTGCCGAATTCCTCCTTTAAAGATTACATTGGGAACTAATTCTCAAAAACAATAGGGACTGTCATTCTTGGCGTGGAAAGCATTGCTCTGGAATGCCGTGACGCATACCCTGCTGTGCCGAGAGACACGTAAACACGGCAGCGTGATGCCACAAAAGAATTCTGAACTGTGGATTTTGACTGCAGGGGACAGCAACAGCGGGGAGTGTGCGGGTTGTTCAGGTTTCAAGATTAAAGCTTGCAGCTGCACGTGGCGTACAGAGGCAGGTAAATAACACATGAGAAACAAGTGGGTGATGGGTAATTTGCATCTCTTTAGCCTACTTACACATCCGAGGCCGTGATGCAGCGACCCAATCTGAAAGAGAAGAAAAGGCTGATGTTACACATGGCCGCGGCATTGCTGTTGCCCACCTGAAAACGCAATATTTTGTGCATTCTTGGGTCTATTAAAGCAGCTGCGCGGCGCTTCGTGGTTTTGTGTACAGGGTGCGTGTTACGTTCACTGATGCCAGACCTCAGGACTGTGTAATGATGCTCCAATGAAAACAGATCTTCCCCTAGAAACTGATTCCGAGCACCACTAGGTAGTGTAATTATCATGGAGATGAAGCCTAATGTGGTATTTCTGCTGAAGTGTTTTACTGAGAGTCCTCCTGGGCTTTTAATCTCGCAGTTAAACAGCCATGACTGATCATTTGTCAGTACACTGAGGGATATTTGGCAGAACACTCCTTCCATCACACTGGCAACTAATAGAAATGAAATTCTCCCCGTAAAGGAATGCTTTGGCTGAGGATGCATTGGCTATTGGCACGTTTAACCTTCACACGTGTGGGAGACACCACCGGCTGCATTAGTTACACAGGTTCATTAAACACACCTTCAACCGTTTCGTCCTCTAAGTGAAATGTATCGTGCTCAGACGTGTCAGAAGGTCATAGTTTTCCATCAGACAGACATGCAGCATGTTTGACAGCCTTGAAGGCCTCTGTGGTGGTTAAAGTCACCAGCGTGAAGGTCTGCGCACAAGAATTCGGGCCCCTTTCAACTATACCCAAAGCTCCAGTTTTTTAAAAACCTGCTATTTTCTGTATTGTTCATGTTAATTTACAAAGATCTCTGCTAGACTGGGGTCACACTTTAAATGTGTGATGTCATCAATGTCAGACCAAACTGGTAACTCACTGGTTTCTTTCCCACGATGAGCTTTTCCACCTTCTGCACCTGGGAGACGTGGTCTTCGTTGGTTTTGAGCTCCCGCTTGCGGATCCGTTCGTAGATGCCCACCAGGGTCTCTCTGGGGATATCCTCCCCGTCATCCACGCCTGGCACAGAGCGGAGAGTTACGCCACGATAATAATGCAGTACTAGCACACGGCAGCTGGGGAAAATCAGGCAATAGCAGCCTTTTGAACAGTGTTTGTGTTTCGCTACCTCTCAGGTTTTTGATGAAGTCCTCCAGCTTCATCTTCCTCTCGGGTTTGACGTTGGGGCTGTACATGTCAGTGTTGAGGAGGATGATGGCGAACGCCAGGATGAAGATGGTGTCCGGATTCCTGAACTGCCTCACCACTGTGGGGTTGCAGATGCAGTAGCGCTGGCTGGGGGGGCACAGACAGGAGAAAGTTTTCATACTCAACAAGTCGCTGCCAGGAGTTACTGTAAATATTGTAGCACAATGGCTTCATTATTATTCTTATGGTCGACTTTCGTGGTTTCAGGGGGACTTTGTCAACATCATGTTTGAGTTTTGGGGACTTTTGCCTGCAAAACATCGGGTTCGCAGCAATCAAATATTTAGATCGGCCCTCTGGAGAAATCAAAAGCAGTTCTTTGTGTCCAACACTTAGCCAGATGGCAGATAAATAAAACCCAGAAGCAACCAAACCGAGTGATATGGCACTTTAAAAACCCCGACTAACATTCTCTACATTTCAATTATTAAATCATAAAAGCAAAATCTGTTGGAAAACTGGTGGCAGCCTCCACCAGCATAAGATTTAAAGTCTCCTTATCTATCCTGAAAGAGGATCTTGGAAGAGTTTTTATCTTTATGTAAATATCACTCTTCTCCACCCTCAAGTGTCCGTAATCTTGTGTGCTGGTCATCAGTGCACCCACTGGATTATCCAGAGTTAAGACCAAGGAGCCAGCAGAATAAAATCCAGCTCAAAAGCACAGACCTCCCCCCCCCCCCCCCCCCCCCCCCCACACACACACACAGACACACACACACACGCCTGTTACAATAATCTGTGATTATTCTGGCAGATTTTCTGTGCCCTATTTGTCTTCTCCACAGTGGGATCTAACCTGAAGGCTTCGATGAGCCGCTCCACTTTCTGGGCTTCCCCCTGAACGCGGATGTGATTCTGAAATTTCCTGAGAGCCTCGTCCAGCTCCATGCTCTGGAAGTCCATTTCGTCCACAACACAGCTGCCACAGAAGGAGACACAACAATGTCGGCATAAGAGAGTTACAGAGAGTAACTGGGAACTCCCCATTTTATTTGTGTTGCAAGTCTTAATGTTTGAATAACTCTTTATTTTGTCCACGCTTCATTGTGGAGATATTCCAGAAATAAAGTCAATGGTTCTTACTCCAGGACATCCCTGTTGAACTGTTTCTGTCGATTGCCGAGAAATTCCCCAATCATCTGCCGGCTCAAGCCCTTCCGCTGCAGAAGGAAGTGCGCCACGCCGACCGGTGTGTCGGGGATGAACCCCCTCTCCGTCAGGTACTGAATGCCTTTTTCGGGCTTCCTGAATCAAACACATAAGTAAAGGTAAGAGGTGAACATACATTTTCCTCATGAGTTACCATTTTTATGAGCTCGATAAGCCAAAAAGCTGTGTGTTGTGTTCAAAGCTCCTCAGTTAGTGTTTGGTTTTAATTTAGTTTCATGAGTAGTCACGAAGCGGATCGTGAGTGACGGCTGGAAGGCTGCCCACACGTGTGGGAAGTCATCACAAAAGCTTCGCTTCTGTGACAAGCTCATAAAGGTCTAAACTCCAGCATCGCCTTCGCTCCCCGCTACCAACATCTGTCGAGCATCTGCTCCGTCACCTACTTGTTGAAGAGGTTCAGGCCGATGCGGTAGTGCCTCTTCCGAATGACGTCGTTGCTGAAGATGGGCGAGTCCCAGCTGTTCCTGGTCTCCTTGTGGTAGGTCTGCTTGCTGAGCGTCTGCTCTCTCAGGCTGTCCCTGGACGAGGACTCCGAGCTGCAGTTAATGGTGTCGTTGGAGTTGGACGTGCTGTTGATGCTGTCGTTGTCCCCGTCCGAGAAGTCCGACTCCGATTTGCTCTGCCGGTTGGCCGAGCCGTTGATGGCGAGGTGGCTTTCCAGCTGCCGGTGCCGGTGGCGCAGAGGCGCGTCGTCGTCACGAGAGGGAGCTCGCGGCGGAGGCCCGTGGAGGATGTGTTTCGGGCTGGCCTGGGACGACGTGACGATGTGGCCGTGGGGCTCGTATGCAGGCGGCCGCTTGACAGAGCTGCGCTCGGAGCGGTCGCTGAGCTCTGCCGAGCTGTCACTGGGAGGTTCGATGGTCAACAGAGGCAGGTGGTCCATTCTGAGACGCTGGTCCTGGCAGTCCAGAGAAGGCGTGCTACGGCAGCTTGTGTCCGTGTCACGACCCTCATCTTTGGGGTCAATGGGCCAGTACTCCTGGGAAGAGTTAACAGATCGTAACCGGAGGTCTGATTCTGTGCTGGACGGCTGTTCCCCTGACCTGGACAGAGCGATGGACGGGGACATGTCCTCCTCGTCTATGAACAGAGTCACATCGCTGTACGAGGCCATTGTTTCATCGTCCAGGCGCCCGCCTCCCCTGCGGTGGGACTTCACCTGATAGGGCATTTCTCGCTCCACTTTACGGCAGCCCATCGCCTCCGGGTCGGTGCCCTCGTCGCCCTGAAGGCTGCGACAGTTCAGTGCATCATCTATCGACTCGGCCAGGGATTTGACCTGCCTGGAAAAAGTGTCCTCCAGCTCCGTGATGGCGTCCGTCAGGTCGCCCTGCGGAGCTGGATGAGAAGCCACGTTGGCCTGATGGTGCACTTCGATATCCCCACATTCTGACTGCACCAGAGACAGCGGAGTGCCGTCCTCTGTCATGGACACCTGTCTTCCCTCGAAGTAGGAACTGTGCACTTTTTCAGGTCCCTCGAACGAGAGCTGCATCCTCATGTTGGAGAGAACAATGCGTCTGGACATGCGGTTCTCAGACATAGAGCTTCTGAGACGTTCAAAGTTCTTGTTCATTTGATACTGCCGGAAGGCTGTCTGGATGGTGCGGGCCGCATGGCGAGTTATGAACCGTCCGCCATATTTACGCTCCAACATCTCCACCTGAACAGGAAATTAAGTTTAATCAAGCAGGCTATTATAGAAATAGGGAAAATAACCTTCTGACCCATACAAATATGTGGATTTATGTCTATTTTATGTCTATTATTAGTATATTCTTATGTTATAATTGACTGTCCATTAGGTGCATATAAAAATATGCTAAATTCAATGGAAATCACACTCAAGCTTAAAACTTTTGCAGCATCAACACCTCCACTTCCACCTGTGTGTCAACACTGGACACATCAGGATCTGACCCTCACATCTAAAATACCTGTTTGTCCTGGAGGTCGGCGGAGAGCTCATAGCTCTCGGACAGCGAGCGCGACCGCTTGATGGCCTCCTCCTCGGCCTGCTTGCGGAGGATGGACTGCGAGTGCTGGAGCTTGGCCCGACGGGGCCGCTGTGGCCCGGGCTGAACCCCCTGGCTGTACAACGGGCTTTCGAATCTGTCGGGGCTGATGGCTGAGCCGTGGGTCACTGGGCCCTGGCCATAGGTGGCTCCCCCGTCCAGGGACGGGCCACTGTCACTGGGCCGTCCATCCCCTTCAACGCTGCAGAACAGAAAAGTAAAAACACGGTGAGGGATTTATGAATGAAGCGTTTGTCCTTGAGACAGAATAAACAGTCAGGCACTTGAAAAGTGAAGTGCCATTACTGACCCTGTAACACTCACAGTGTTTAACCTGTGCTTCAATTGTCGCTGCCTAACAGCAGCAACAAACCTGCCCTTTACACAAGAAGACAGCTGCCACAAACACAAGCTCCAAACCTTGGAGTCATCGACCCACTTGCTCGCGCAGGATTACATTTACCGCACCGCGATGATCTCGAAGACGATAAAAAGCTGGGGGTACTCACTCACTCTTACATCCCGCAGCGCTACACGAGCTCTGCGCTTTGCGAGAAGACAGCGTATGTTCTATAAACTGCCAACTCTTCCTCCAGATCTTGTCCACCATTCTTCCAGTCAAGTCCAGAGTTCACCGGCCGTACAGGAAACCGCCGTTTAAACCGCATTAAGGACCAATCAGTGACCGGTTTCATCATGTTTGCCCAAGTGACAACACGCTTTTCCAATACAAGATTCAAAGTCCAGTTTAGGGTTGGGTGACAGTGCAAATACAGCTCCAGCGGTACCTTTGAAACAGCCGACGTGCATGTTGCACCCGCCTGCTCAGCAACTAACCTCAGACCAACAAGCGTTTCTCCTCCTGCGTATTAAAGTCAACTCACTGTTCCTGACACACCCGTTCTGTACACAATCTGCTTCCTTCATCAGAACAGCAGCTAATGCTGAGTGGTACAGAAGCACCAGGGTTTACAAACACAACTCAGGCCTTGCTCTCAACTAACAGCTTTTATATGTCACAGCACCACGAAGCAGAACGTGTTTACTCAAGAAGGCCAGTCGTAAGTTTACCATAACCTGTAATTCCCCAAAGCCACGTTGAAAGTTTGTATTTGTATTTTGTCTGCATCTTCCTGCTTAAATACTCATCACAACTTCTCTCATCAAGGTCCCCGCCTGGGATAAACTGAAAAACCTTGTCAAACAACGCGTTGCTGTCTATCAATCAAAGAGGAGGGCAGTAGAGATGCTTCACGCGTCAGGTACAAAACAGAGTGGACGTTGTGGAGACCAGTAAAATAAATCCTCACACAGCACATTGAAAATCAGACATGCACAACCGCCACTGGGGTGAATCCTCCTCAGCCATCTGCTTTCTGATTGTTTGTTCTACTGCACAAGTCCAACAGTTAATTCAGAAGATTGCTGACTCCAATTATTAACCCATTAAACTGAAAGCTGCGATACGCCCCGACATCTTCCCCCAGTGGTGCAGTGGTGGGCGGCATTGTTCACAAAGATTTAGCAACGTTTTTGAACTGACCGTTTTTGTGTGGGCACCATCCATGCAGCTTTCTCATCTCATTCATGTGATTAATTCTGAATAAAAAAGTGTCTCATGATGTCAACTCAAATGGCAAAAAAGCCAAAAGTCAGGCCGCTTCCTTTGTCCTGAACCCCAGTAGAGTTACAACTTTTGTCTGTGCGCACCCAGGTCTCCAGCATCGGGGCAGCTAACGTAACCTGAGCGAGCGAGTGTCAAGTTCTGGCCTTCGGTAGTTCTCTAAATGTAATGTAGACATTAAACTCCTGAAACTCAAGCTGGGTAACAATAAAGACAGCTGTGCTTATTCACCAACCTTCCCAAGGAAACTCTGAACGCTGCATTTAGCTGCCAAGTCATTAAATACTCCACAGTGATGTCACCCGACTGGTAGGACTGGGAAAAACAGCTCGAAGGGATGACGATGACGAAGATGATGATGATGATGATGGGGAAAACAGCATATGTTTTTCAACTTTCTATAAATACTGAATGAGGTTTATATAATGCCGGGGTGAAAGGTGAAGGACGATAGCTGGTGTGACGCCGCTTCCTGTCAGTGACCACACTCGCGCCGAAATATTATCTCACTACATAAGCAGCGTCCGCTCAACGGGGTCTGTTGCTCCGTCTGGCTCCTTATCCACCAGGAGCCTCTCTCAGCTCTGATGTAGGCATGGATAAGCCTGTCAGCTCAGCTGGCAGTGATTTTCAGCTATGGGATTCGGGGATTTGAAGGGCGGGGGGGCAACCATCTCTTTCACCCTGAAGAAACGGACCTGGACCCCAACCAAGGCCTCAACCAGTTCCATCAGCCGGACCTGGGGGAGAAACATTCCTCTGTTCCGGAAAAGAGGAGTCACAACTACAGGAGTTCTGGGAAGAGAATGAGACTAATGAAGTGCAGGCTGGTGCTACGGAGTGGGGGGGGGGGGAAGAGAGAAGACAGAATGGATGACTCCAACTGCTAAACGCTGTCATGTTTTCCCAATTAGTTTCATTGTTTGTGTTCTGAGATCTTTCCATGTCTGTTTACAGCTTCTCTCAAAGGACTTGATCCAAATTCAAATTCAATAAATCTCTTTTATTCATGGCAGTCGATGCCTTAATTACCTCAACTAAGAAACATGGAAGCTGCGTTTGTGCCCTGTTAAAATTTTATTTAATTATCAGCAACATAACGTGGAATAAGAAGAAACAATATATCCTTAGACTTCCTATTACTGGAATTTATGATCAAATGTTTGTTTTTAATTAGTTCCTCACAGGATTATTTGCTTCGAACGTCTCGTTGGTCAAACCGAGGTCTGGTTTTAGTGGAAATGCGACCATGTGTGCGGGAACCCGATAATGGGACTGCTGCTGTCCAGAGGCTGTGAATGATGTCACAATAGATGACGTCATCTATCTTTATGTACGGCATTTTAATAAGTATGAACGCTAACGCTAGTATGACAAATTCATTGATATGTGGTCATAAAATGGAGCGATTATCATTACATTTGTAGGTGAAAACCTGCAGAAAACGTTGGTGCAACTGACCTTTTCTGTCCACTGAGACTTGTTGGCATTTATTCGTACTTATTAGCAGATAGCTCAATGGTGAAGGAATTCCACATGAACTTTAGGCTCATCATTGTACTTTTACGTGTTTGCGTGAGTTTATCTTCCCGCACCGACTCCAGAACATGTGTCCCAGACTCAACACCAGCAGATGTTTTCCTTTCCTCCTCATAGCGGCTCAGACAGCACATAAATACAGATGTACGCGCCGAGCCCTCGCAACACAGATGTGAGGAAATGTTTTCAAAGGGGGTAAAAGTTTAGGAGACCGCGCGGGAACACGTGGATGGTGTCCAGGCCTCTTCAAGGTAAACCTGCCAGTAAACAAACATGGGCCGCTTCAGGACAATAACGGCGCTAATGGACCCTTTTGTAGAGGCTATAAAAAGAAAATGAGAAAGCAGGTTGGGGATTTGTGGAGCGAAAAAAGATGCAAATTAGAGAAATTCTCAAGCCAGCAGACAGGAGAGACCCTGACAGACCCTGAGGGTCTGAAGCAGGAACTAAACAGCCGACTGGAGCCTCAGAACACTTGTTTACACTTGACATTGATGGATACTACTGTATGTTTGATATACAGCTCTGTAATCTGACATCTAATCCAGTCACAAATCAACCCACTTGAAAGCATCAGCCTGTGTGGCTGATTACTAAATGGCTTCCACTCACTTGGCCTGATTGCACTTCAAACATAAACACTGGCATTAAGCTACAAACCGGCCAGCTTGCAGTTGTAACATTACAGAGGCGAATCGCAGAGGGACCTGGAGAATTGTTTACGTCTAGATTGATGACCATTAAGTAGGATAATCTCAGGGTTTGCCATGTCAAACGTCGGAGCTTCAGATTATTCAAAGTGACATGAAGTGAGGGCCTAATTAGCATAGCCGCAAACCAAAGTGACGCCACGTATCCTTGGGACACGGGTGCGGCCATCTTCTGATGGTGATATAACCCGCAGCTGAGGCTGGAGCGCCGCTTAAAAAAATAAAAGCATTCATTCCACCCGAATGCTGTATAAAAAATGGATTTAATCAATATAAAAACACTCACGCGGGTGCAGCGAGGGCTCAGACTTTAACAATACTGATAATCTCTTCAACACTGCACTCAGCACCTGTCCATGAGACAGCACACTAGAAAAAAACAGCCGTGGCCTGGTGAGTGGGAGGGCCACGAAACGCCACAGGAATGCCCTTAAGTCGGGACGGTGGGCTGGTGGAGGCGGGGTTATAACCCAATTTACAGATGTATTCTGTACGGTGAGGCAAGCGCGACATGGCAGCACCAGCGTAAAGTGACTCAGAGAGGTCACATGATCCGTTTTCCATTGTGAGGGAGTTGAAACGGCAGACGCCGACTTTAGTTCAGGGTCTTCATCGCGTCGCCTGGAGCTTCACAGTTACTCCTGTTGCTGTTGTGCATGTAAACACGCCAACGCCAGCCCGTCTCTTTGCTGTATACTAAATAAAGACAAGCATTATGAGCTCCGCGGCGCTCTGGCGTAACTTCACCAGTGACAGAACCCACACACGGAGCACAGACACCCCCAACCCCCAACACACATACATGCAACTCACACGTTTGCCCCCCACCCCCTTACCAGCCATTCAGCTCCAGCTCCATCAGCGACTGGGTCTTCTCTGAATTACACTGCAAACACCACATCATGCCGGACAGCGCGCACCAGACCAGATACTCCAGAACATTAGTGGTCCCCCTCAGCAGTCACTCAGAGCTGTGTCTACAGCAGACCCAGTTCACATGTACTGTCTCCCACCGCTCTTCGGTCCTCACGGAAGCCCCCATTTTTCATGGGAGCCAATGGATGGTCGGAGCTGAGCGGCGGTCTGCTGGCTCTGACAGACAAACACAGCTCTTTCTTATTCCTCTTTCTCCCTCTCTGTCCTCCCAGTGCCGGGCTGGTTTAGTATAAGGGAGGCGGAGGCTAACATACAGGGGAGTGCTGGTTTTGGCCCTGAGCAGTATGGAAGACAGGGGGGGTGGGGTACAAGGAAGGGGGGGTGTAGCTGGACAGAAAGAGAATAAAATGCTTCCTGTAGCGCTGATCAGGCACAGCAAAGGGCACACAAGTGATGTTTTTCCATTAAATAAAGAGATAGTGGGATGGAGAATAAAAGAGTGATGGAAAGAAAACTAGAGAAGAGAGAGAGAGAGAGAGAGAGAGAGAGAGAGAGAGAGAGGGCTTGATCTGGTACCTATATATCAAAGTCAAGGTCTGGGGGTCCACATCTGGCACAAACTGGTTATGAGGAAACTTTTCATTGGACATGACTAAAAACAGATGGCAAAATCAAAAAAACATCTTAAAAACCAAATTGTTCTTTAAACTCTTGTTCAGTAAAGTGTCAGTTTGCACCACCCTGGACTCTGCCTGCTTCTGTTATTAGGCGAAAACCCCCGAAAACACAGTCACACACTCCCAACGCAGGTTGGGAGTGTGTGACTGTCAGGGAAGCATTTTGTTGCATAAAGACCTGGGAGATGGCAAACATTACACAGCTCTATTAATAGAGCCTTCCAAGCTCGAGAAGTGACTGCTCTAAAAACAGACTGCTTCAGAAGACATCACAGACGCTGTCCACCTAAGACGGGACCGTGTCCTCGTCTCTGCGCTCCTGAGTGCTGCTCAGAGAGGCCAGGGGCTAATCACCCCTCTGAGAGATGGGGGGCTGGGGCAAACTGCCCTCGAGTCAAAGGTATTTTTTATGTAATGACAACAACACAGGAAACGGAGGGCAATGGGACCCACATGGAGCCTGTTCACACACACACACACACACACACACACACACACACACACACGCCCTTGTACTATCTTTGTGAGGACTTTCATCGACATGTTGCATTCCCCAGACCCTAGCCCTAAGTCTAACATCCCAACTAACCCCTTGACCCTCACATAATCCCAATTGTAACTCCAACCTTAAAACCATGTTCTAGCCCTTAAAGAATCATTTGAACATGTGAAGACCAGGAAAAATGTCCTCACTTTGCTTGTAGAATGCAAATTTTGGTACTCAGTATGTAGCAAGAACAGGAACACACACACACACTAGTCTGAAGGGAGATAATGACGTCCAACGACTAGAGCGCCAGACACCCCAAAATGATGACATTCGCTCCACTATTTTCATCCGAGTCTGCAAAAATGGGAGAGACAATGGTAAGTATACATATCAGAGCGGCTGATACGTGTGTGATGTGAGTCAGAAAAGCCGACAGGCAGAAGTGCTCTATTCTAGCTCCCCGCCTAAACTAAGTGCTACATGGATCTAATATGCCGCTGTTGCTTAAACAAGGACTGAATGTGAACAGAATATGTTTTATTACGAAAACACGCCGTTTCCATAGTGTGATATTTCCTGGGACCGTGATACTCATACATCAATTAGAGAGCCCTTTCTACATGCATGTGTGGTACGTGTTCAGTGTCATGTGATGTCACAGTTTTCATATACAGTGTCGCCGTGTATGTTCGTCCCTCATATATAGGCTGGACATGTAATAAAAGGGAGTATCACTATGGTCACAAGCAGTAAACAAACAAACAAGAATAGGGGAAGTTTTCATTTGGGAGGGTTTTAATAAACGTGCTCATTACTGTTTTATAGCTGATCGCCCAGGAGGGGCAGCAGAGGCAGGGGTTTCAGACCTATGGATGAGATTACATTCCACTCCCAATATAGGCTGGCTATGTGATGGGTGTGGGATATGGAATAATATCCCGATGTCCAGGCTCAAGGCGTTAAATTTAGGAAAACTTGACCCGCACCATTTTTGATTTTTATACTCGGGGAGTGTGTGTGGGGCTTTGTGTCGCTCCCTCTCCTGTAAAACTCCAGTCCAGCCGGGTCGTCTCATGAAGGCCCATTACATCTCCCTCCCCAAATCCGCCACTCTCCTTGGGAATGATGTCATTGAGAATTCCAAGCAGAGGCCCACTTTCTGCTCATAAAATGCCATTTCTTCGACTACATATGGTTCCTCTTCTGCGTATGGTTATTCAACTCCATACTCTAAAATCCCCCTCCTCCCACCCCTGCCCTCCCTTCTTTCTCTTTCTTCCATTGTGTTTGGGAGAAAAGTGTGTAGAGACTGAGGAGGCTCAAACTAAACACCTCTGTCCCGTTGTTTCCAGCAGACGCTGCGTCTGAATGCTGTCACGCAAACAACAAGAAGTGCAGGCAGAAAGAAAAGAGAAACAGGCCGGCGAAGGACGGCAAAGGAAATGGCAAAAGGACGATCGGCTTCCTGGAAAATCGGTTGCAAGCGGGGGCCCGAATGCTCCGTCTGCATGACATCATGCACCTTTTCTGATTATCTGCTCTAGCCTGAGCACGAGCCAGTCGGGCCGAGGCTGAGTTTTCCTTCCATTTTCCACTTCGCGGCCTCATCTGGAAACAATTAGGAGAGTGATGTCATCGTTTGATACAAGAGAATCCTAAATGAGATGGAGAGATCCAGGCCGGCGGGAGGAACACAAAGGGTTTTGTGTGGGGGGCTCCAAAAAAAAAAAAGTGTGATAACATAAATATACTTTCCCAGTGAAATCTCAGAAACAAAGGGCCATTTTTGTGCAGACGGTGTAGCAAGGACCTGGCATCGGACACATAAATATAGCCAGAATGAGAGTAATTAAAGGACAGAACGCCTGGGCTCATCAGCAAAGCCCGAGCAGATGTGTTGCCTTCAGGATCCTGTGCAAAAGCTCAAAAGATCATCCGCAGCGAGTGATGTCTGGGAGAGTCTGTAATTCTAACCCGGCAGAGTTTAATCTGTTTGTCCATCAGAACTGAAGGCAGAACTTCAGGAAAGGACTTCTGAGATTAGTCTGCAGAGCTGGAAGCCCAGATTTATCCCCCCCCCCCGCAAGCCCATATTTGATTTAATGTTCTTCAAAGGCAGGGTAGCGTCTCATTTTAATTTCATGGCTGTTACTTGATGCGGCTTCACATTAATAGTTCATCGTCAGTTTTTACTGAGATGATCAACTTTTTCGAACTGCAAAATTCTACTGAGTTACGAGGAAGATAATGTGGCCCAACACACCACAAACACCATCAGGAATGGTTTGAGGAACATTCCTGGGACATTCCAAGGCAATGACCTGGCCCAAAAACCTCCCAGACTGTGGCCAATAATGGATATTTACATTTTTTCTATATAAACAGATCCGAATGAGAAACCAGAACCATCACCTGGGTGATTTCTGACTTGCTGCTTGTCCAGTTGAACCTTGTACTGGTTCTCTGGACAAGTCTCCTCCGATTTAGTCTCACATTCCAAAGACATATGCTGGTAAGTGAGGGTGGAGACTCTAAATTACCAAATAAAATGAATGCAGGCGTTTCTCAGAATGAATGAACGGACAGAGAAAATGAAACTGAGACAGCCGAATGTTTATGGACCCGACATGAAGTCATATGTATATTCAACGCAGTGCCACCGGCACCAATTTACCATCTCCGTCTGCGAAACAAAGCTCCTATTGTGCTGTACAATATTTTCCTTTCAGCTCAGCAGACAGCCTGTTTTTTCAGGAGCTCTTCTCCAAATCCCCACCCCAGCTAAGACACACACCACAGCACACTTCCCTCCAGCTAAAAATAGCCCCATGCGAGGCGACGCACACTCGGGTAAACACTCAGAAGGGAACACAGTGTATGAACTGGAGATAACGGCCATGAACGCTGCTCTGGCTCCCTCTTTTTTTATTCTTGGGCCAGATGTGCGGCGTTTCACGGAGGCCAACTTTGAGGAGAGCGAGGGAGCTCAAACAGGGTTTCGACTGCCTACGAGCCCAGACTGTGACGGAGGCCACGCTGGGTAAAAATACACGACTGTCATGATGGAAACAGGAGCATGACACCACAGACAGGCAGCACCACAAGCCAGACCTCTGCAGCCTTTCCACTGTGGGCTCTCAAAGAGACAGCGCCACCTATTGGTCAGAAACAACACCAACATTTTACTGAACTATTACATCATATGGAACATTTGTGTCCTAAATTTAAGTTTAAAGGGACCAACACATGCGTGTAATCCGGTTTACCGGCCTTTATGCTGCATGCAGCCGAGCGTTTCTAATGTAGACCTGATCATCCAACCTAAATTGTCATTTTCCGCATCATTCAAGTGAATATAATACTTTAAGAGCTCAAATAACTCCGGCACATGTTTGCAGCACCAGGATGAGTAATTAATTTACACATGGCCTCCAGTAATTGCTGAACATGCAAGAAAATCTGGATAAAAATATGCCATATTTATCTATTTCCAATTAATTTTAATCCAGCCTTGCAGGCTAACAGCTCTACGGTGGGCAATCAGCCATTAGCTGCACCCCCAGTTTGTGAGAATTCAATCAAACAGGACGGATCCATCAATGTGGAGAATAATAAACATTCTGTCCCCTGGATATAAAGCAGAAGGGTTATAAAGCTACTGTAGGCCGGAGGGTTGTTGCACGCCTGACAATGCAATCAATGTGAGGCCGTGAGGTAAATGACATCCCTGAACTGAGCAAATTGACTCCAGGGCTTACGATGATAATAATTGCTGCTCTAATCAGATTGCTTTCATTGCCGACTGCACCAGCGATCAGATAAATAGCCGACGAACTCCGGCTCCCGTTGCTGTGGCGTCTAAATCACCGGCAGGATTTCATCAGCCGTCGAGCATGAAACGGTGTTGTGTTGGGTAAACAGGCTGCTGAACAAGATGTTTAACTCGTGATCCGGCGGCACGGTTACATGCTCGTCGGCGCGGCATCCTTCTGCCATAAAGAAGAGATTACCTGTGAGGAGACACACTTGGGATCATCACACCCTGACGCCTGATTTCCCCCCCTGCTCACACTGCTGCCTATATTAAGGCTTTTATGGCTTTGGTTTCCTTCAGACAGCCGGGCCTCTGTCCACCCCCTGTGGTGCCCGGCGGCAGCCCTTCGCCGGCGATGCCAGCTCTGCCTCTGTGGTGACCAGAGCCCAGCGTAGAAACACTACAGCCTATTGAGCCCCAGCGAGCACCTCTCCGCTCGGCCCTCTGCACTGGCATGAGCTATTGTTTGTGTTGGCCGTGCGCATAAAAGCAGCCTTTCTCGTGTCCGTTCTGTCACGCCTTAGCGGCCTTTGATTGAAGAACAGCAGCCACAGCTATGAGACGCGCCAATACGACCGAATAATATCAACCGTTGACTTTTCCTCCACACGGCACCAACTTCAGTATCAAAGTCTTCTTTTAGTTTCTTAATGGCTCTAATTTCCTGGGAGTGATATAATCACACAGGAAGCCTGATGCTATTTCAGGGGAAAAGGGACAAACACTAAAAACTGAAGGGCAGCGACTATACTACAGCCTTCAATCACTATTTTCAGGGGCCCTGATGTCTGTGGCCCCTGAGAAAGTGGCCTTTAGAAGCTGCTTAAGGTAATGAGCAGTAAAAGCTTAAACACGCATTTTGAAATAAGGATCATGAAAACTGATTCCCCAAATGTGGCTCAAGGCCATCACAGCTAGAATTTCATCAGTTTTACCTCAGGTCATCTTTGAGCCGAAGTTCAACTTTGAAGATGTGACGAAACTTTGCTGGCGGGTGAAGCCAATGAATATGTGAAGAGTCGCAGGATCGGCTTAAATCTGATAACGGCCATGAAAGCTTGATGAGTTGCAATTAAACATGAACGAAACGGCAGAGTTGCAAAATTGATTCCTCCCGTCTGAGTCTTCATAGAGGGGGGAGGAAAAACAGAGATTCAGTGTCGCCGAGCGGTCAGCACATCATTATTATTGCTAAATAAAACAGAAGATCTGGAAGCAATCAATCAGAGAACAAATGAGAGGAGGCAGAGCGGTCACCAACATACCCCCACCCCTCCCGAGCGGGTCGGCAAGGCGAAAAGGAAGCTGCGGAAACCTTTTGTGCTGAGGAATGGGTTCGTGTTGACATATTCCAGTGGAACAAGATATCCTGAGTGTGCAAGTTCCATTCATACCACCACTTCCACAAGGCCTGCAAAGTGCAAATCAGCAGATCGTACATTACAGCACGCAGGAGGTCGGGACCGGCTTTACGGCGAATAACAAGCAGACCGTAATTCAGGAAGCAGACTCCCCCTGAGACGGTGCCACAGCATTTCTTTTTTTTTAAAAAGCGTGTTGAACGAGGGGGTGTGGGGATTAATTTGCCACCTGTGATAAACTACCTGACTATAGCTAATGTTGGCCTCCATTTAATTCACAAACAAGCAAACCTGACTGGGCAGCTCCTCCTGTAGCTGAAATACGATAACGAGGAGTCCTGGCAAGAGCCAGACGGTGCGCATTAGCAAGAGAGTGGAGGCGAACAAAGCAGGTTGGGATCATTAGAGGGGGATGATGCACGTCGGTGGTACACCTGTCCACCATCCCGGCGAGTTCGGGTGGCCGCCGCACTGATCCGCAGCCCCTCAAGTGCTTATGAGACCCACATCGGCTTCTCCTTCTGTCAATATCAGTTGAAGGAGAGCTCGTGGTACCACACTCGCGGTGGTCCGTCCTCTAGTCTAGTGGGGGTGAATGATAATAACAAAACCTCGAATTACAAGAAAATAAACGGAAGATTCTTTTTCCTGCTACGTTTTCTGGGATTCTAGACATTTGATGAGGTTACAAACAGAGATTTCCTGACTGAATGAGGACAGCCCCGATTCTGTCACTGCCATAAACCGAACTTCCTCAGACGTCCATCAAAGGCAGGCGTCCGTATCAGCTGGAGGTTTTCCCCTCACGCCCAGATTCTCTGACTGACTTTAAGATCAACACGGGCCACAAAAGAATGTTTTCCCTTCCTCGAGTCGGGTTTCTGGGAGTTTGCTTGACCTTGGAGTATTTCTCACTGTGGGTAGATTTGAATTTTCTTTGTGGAAAGATGAACATTTACTTTAAAGCAACCTCAGTGGAGCCGTGGTTCAGTTTCCTGAAGACAAAACTGAGCAGAGCCCTGGAAAACCAAACAGGAAACAGATTTCAGGCAGCCACTCGATGCAAATCACTTTCACCCAAACTACAAAGGAAAAACTTAGGTTAGACTTGTCAGGATGTTACTCTGCACAAACAACTGTAAGCCCGGGAAAACTGAGAAGCTCTGCAGGAAATGGAACTTCAAATACAAGTGTGCAACCTGAAAATCCATTTTTTCCTCCATATATTTATATAAATGCATAAATCCATGCGAAAACTACACAATTACCCATGTTATATACTAGATGCAAACCAGATCAACTGCATCCCGGCGACCTTTCACCGGCAGCAAACTACAAAAATGTTAGCGTGACAGATGGGAGATGAGTCAGCAACACCCTGCATCCTCCAGCCGAAGTGATAACAGGATAAGCAACCTTTGCTTGGATGATCTGTGCTGCTGTTCTGCACTGTCTTTGCTAATCAAGCGACTGTCTGTTCCTCCGACACAGCAACCTCTGTCCAGTCAGAGACGCGCTATCGTGTGTCTCCAGCACATCATCTGGGCCGGCTCCCAGTGTCAAAGGTCATCTACACATTCAAGTGTACCTACAAATAATCCCAGAATAGAATTCTGCCCTTTATTTACTGTACCAGAAACGGTGACTCTGCCACAGGATGACAGCACATGTGACTGGATGGAGTGCACACACGGGGCAGCGAAAGACGCAATAGAGAATGACAGAAATGGACTGGGGGGCGGGGGGAAATGGGGTGGGGGGGGGTGAGCTGCACGTGAGAATGTCTGCTAAAGAAGAAGAGAAAAAAATCCCCGTGCACGCAATGAACACAGTGCTGCTCTGTGTTGTCGGGCCTCCTTTCTAAGGTACAGAATGGCTGACAAGTGAAAAGCCTTCTCACGCTCCGTCCATCTAATAGGCTGTAATGACAGGCTCGCTAATCCATCCATTCTGTTCACGGGGCTAATGAGAGCGCGAGCGTGGACGCTGGCTCTTCATGAGCGACCAGGGAGACGGGGTCCTCAGACACTCCGGAGTGGAAAAGATGTTAACAGGACGTTCTGTGACTCAGACGGAACTCCAGATTACAAGCAAAAGTATGAATCAGAGGGACACCAGGGCCAACAAATGAGCGGAGACACGTCCAGCTTTACAGAAGAGGCTTAAATTTACAAATCATGCAGGTACAGACCGAAAGTTGAGACATATATCTGCTGTTTCATGCTGATTCATTAGTGTTACTGTTGGAAATAAGGCTCTGCAATAGCCATTTCAAGAGTAGACAAGAATTAGAAAGTCACAGAGTTTTGAGGGATAAATCTCCTACACACACACACACACACACACACACGTAGAGCCCAGGTACCTCAGCACATGTGTCTCCACAGCGGGACGCCAGATCCAGGACTTGATGAGAAATTGTCACGGCTCTCTGCGGGTCGGTCAGGCAGCTGTGGATACTGGAGCAGCTGAATGCAGACTGGAAAGCTCAATCAGACTTGGTTTACTCTCACTAATCAGCATTTTCTCCTCAACGTCGACGAGCCTCTCATCGGCCTCGGCGCCCTCCCACTGCTTCATTTGTCTGCTGCGCTCAGCTGCGTCTCTCACATTCATTCTTTCTCACTTTTTCCTGCACAAGTGTACACCCCCCCCGTCAAAAACATGCCTCTACCCCAATCTGTGTTCATTTACTCAGCTGCTCTGGGGACACGTCCGAAGCTTCATCTGCAAGGTCACTGGCTGTGTTTTCCCCCCTCCTCAGGACACGGAGTTTTGCCGAAGGCTAAATCAGAGCTTTTGACCAGGACGCGTCCTCAGACTGACTGAGCACGGTCCAGAACGTAGTTAGATAACACTGTCGAGATATTAGACAGTCCTTTATACCTTTATATATACTGAACAAGCTGATATGGGGGAATGTGCAGCCCTCCCTCTGTGTCAGAACATTCAGTTTAATGGTTACAAAAGATACTCTGGGTCATTCATCCTTAATTCCTGCTGTTCTGAAGGGAAAATGTGGAATCTCCTTGACTATGTGTCTGGAGAACTGACTCACTCAGTGTTCCTGCACCCTATACACCCATCTGATGTTATACTTGCTTTATTATATTACTACGATATAAAAGCAGCATGAAAGGCTGCAGCCATCTATCACGGAGCTGACGGTAAATCAGTGCAGAGCAAAATGTCTTTAGGTTGAAGGAGATGCAGAGGACAGTGGACAGCGTCTAAGGAAAGGAGAGAATAAGAGCCGTCTGCGTCCTCATACAGGGTTAGAAAAGGTGGATCAGCTGATTTGTGACTAACGGCAACATTAATAGAAGCAACGCTGGGACAGCACAGTTGCCAAAAGGAAGAAGAAGTCCTGTCTAATTCTAGGACATTTCCAGATTGACATATCTGATGCCAACATACTGGAAAAATGACTCAGAGATTAACCAGACAGAGAGAGACAGAGACAGAGAGAGACAGAGAGAGACAGAGACAGAGAGAGAGACAGAGAGACAGAGAGAGACAGAGACAGAGAGAGACAGAGAGAGACAGAGACAGAGAGAGACAGAGACAGAGAGAGACAGAGAGAGACAGAGACAGAGAGAGAGACAGAGAGAGACAGAGACAGAGAGAGACAGAGAGAGACAGAGAGAGACAGAGAGAATTGTATTGATGGCAAAATTCATATATTTTTACAAAAAACAATGTTACTGCCATGATAAAACCATTATTCTCTCAGACCAGTTAAATAACATTTGGCAGAGGCTTCATCTGGGAAAAAAGCCAACAAAATCAGCTTTAACTCGTCTTCTTTCACCTCGTGGATGACTCATTTATCTCACCCAAAATACTTCCCATTCTTTCATTTCTCCATGCTCTGCCCTTGACTTTCTCACAAATACCCAGTGGTCTCTCCCACACAGCAGGGGGGGAGATTAATGGGACGCCCATGTCAAGTGACCACAGCTTTTCACAGACTTCAGGGTTGATCTCTGTCCTGAGGAGCCTCCGCCAGCAGGGGGCGCTGGCGCATAGCCCATGCTGCAAGCAGAGCTATGCGGGGTTTAGGGACATCGTCCGATCAAAAGGCTCATCAAAGGGAGCAGATGCAGAGCGGAGCAGCAGAGGGGAAGGTGAGCGGTTTAAAAAGAGTCGAAACGTGCACGGAGGAGGAGAACCCGGAGGGAGCTTGTTCAGGCTGCGGACAGGTTTACGTGTGAGCTGCAGCCTGTGGTGGCATCAAAAACCCAACTGAAATGAGCTGATATGAAGCGCTTACGACCTCACGGCCGATCAGAACCGATCTGAGGTCAGAAAGTCGAAAACGCTGCAGACGAATGATGTCACAGGCACAAGGTCCGGCGCCCACAGCGCGTCTCTGTGGACGGACGCTTCATAGATTGAAATCAGGATTTATCACAATTGCACGCACGTGCGCGGACCTCCGAGGCTGGTTGTCAAGGCAACGGCTACTGCCGACGGGAGGGGAAAAAAATTACCTTTTGAGTGTCGGAGGATTTCTGTGTGCACAGAGCAATTAGTCCATGTGAGAGAACAACTGAACTTAAATGAGTGTTCATTCACCACCATCACAGCCTGGCTGGCACCGCCGCCTGTCAGCCCCCCCCCCCCATGCAGGAACACGGTATGTTCACAGCACTCGTTAAGTCCATGCAAATACTCTTCATAAGCAGAGTTCCTCGTATATTTTTTTAACAATAGGTGTTCTGTACATGGATCTGGGATGTTCTCCTGTTTGTTTTCCTGCCCACTAATTCATCGCTGTTCAGGCCTGAGCTTAAAGCCCCCAAAGGTGCTGCTCTGTTTTATGGAGTACACTAAAATGCTCTCCGGTGTCATTATCAGCTCCCCCATTCCCTGACCCTAAACCCCTCCTCGCTCCTTCCTGCCATCAATCAAAACGGGCTCCGGATAATGAGGCTCGGCTCTGTCGCAGTGACGAGTTGGTGAATTTAGCGGCACTTACTGGCCGGATGCTCAGCTGGCTCACAGCTGAGCCTGAGAAAACCCCTAAAACCATTCATTCACAGAAACCGAGAGGGGCAACGGCGATCCCAAGGATGCGCCGATCGACCGCCACGTTCCGCAGAGCAGCAATAAACCCGGTTGCAATTATGGGAAATGGGCAGGTCATTTCCTCCATCTTCCACCCGAGTGTTTTACAGCGGACGCATGCATGCACCTGAGTGCGTGCACGGCGGTGAAAGGCGCATGCAGAGTGTGTACAAAAGGGCTGCAGTGCAGCAGCATGAGCTCATCACTCTCCTTTTCTCCCCCTCCTGCTCGGCTGCCCCCCCACCGCTGCCCCTCCTCGCGCTCACCATTACATAAGTTAATGCAGCACACACCCTCATTATTCTCGGGGCCAGAGCTGTGAAGAGAAACACGGCAACGTGCCATCTGATGCAGAGCAGCAGCACAAACAGGGCAGGAACAGGCCGATCACAGAGACTGGGGGCAAAAAAAACCCCGTCCCAGTTTTAATCGCTAGGGTAAAAGGTGCAAAAATCAGACTATTTTCAACTTACACGTCTCAGGTTGTGATGTAGGCACATGCCTCACACCTCAGTCTGCACCCGGAGCATGAACAGCTCTCTCTCGCCCTCTCTCCCTCTCTCTCTGGCAGACAGCATTCTTCAGCGCAACAGTAAACAAACCAGCTTCCTCAGCTCATTAACATTCCGAAAAGCTGCCCGGCTTATCAGATCACCCGCCGCGGCGTCTCCAAATATGCGCTTTAACGCTGCGACCCTGCGGCCGCGACAGCCCGTCGGCCGCCTTTTTTGTGCCACAATGACCTTTCGGCAAACAAGGTGGCCACGTTATTGAAGAGAGGGCTCAAATTTATAGCTGGTGCCTCTCTGAGAGAAAGATAGACGTCAATAATTCAGTAGCTTGGACAGCGCCTGCAAAACCAGCCTGCCAAAGTATTGTCAACTGATTATTATATATAGAAGTACATGAATAAGGGTGCAGCCTGCTGTGTTCATACAGATTGTTGCAGTGTGCAGCTAATTTCCACTGGATAAGAAATAAGACAAGTGTGAGTACGAAAAGGCCGGCGGGCTGAGGTTTGCTGAATCGACAAGGAGTCGCCTCGCGCGGTTGGTCAAAGCCCCGTGATCCGACTACGGCGACTTCCTGCGACCACAGAGAGCAAAATGAGTTTGATCCGCTCAGCAGAAAATTTGCCAGTTTCCCGCTCCGCCGTCCTGAAGGACAGCTGCTTTCCGAGACGCGGCTAAACTTTTCCACCCTGAAAATATTTTTCTCCTCACTCACCGCAGCAGAGCCGAGAGCTCGCTCTGGCAGGTCGCTGTTTTTCCATTACAAGTTGTTCCTCCCAGGTCCCCCCTCCAAAAAAAGACCCGGCTTGTCAGGCAGCCAGCGTACCGACGGAGAGGTCAGCGTCGGCTGTATCATACGGCCGCGATGTTGAATCACCTGCTGTTCGGAGCTAATTGGTCGGCCTCACTTCATTTATGCAGCACTGGAGCTACGACAGAGCAGAGGCGCCTCTGTGGGTTTCAGACCTGACGTGAACCAGAGCCACACACATTAATAAGCCATGGTGCCGCTCCAGTGTCTGACACAGCTGCAGACACAGATCAGATGGACCCCAGTGTCCAGTATCACTGTTACAGCTGAGCAGTGCGGCCTTAAAACAAAATATTTCAGTTGGAATTTGCCCATTTTCTGCTTGAGATCATGCATTACTTATTATTACCAGTCCAAACCAGTGCAGCCTGGGTTCCATCTAAAACAATCAGAGGAGGAGCTCATTCTGTTAGTGCAGTCAGCCACCAGGGGGCGATGCCGATCCCTCAGTCGCACTTTTATGGAACATATATGAACTAGCACGTAACAAAATCTAGCATATTCCTCCTCATTTGGGGTAAATAAGATCTGCATTTATCGTAAGAGTAACTAAGAAAGCCATGATGTACAGTTGCAATCATTATGGGATCGCCGTTGTTATTTTGCATCGTCCACCAGAGAGACAAAATAAAACTAATGGTTCAACATGAAAGGGCGGCATCAGGGAGGAAACAGTGAGACCACATGAAAAGTCAAAACAGTGGGTTAAACATTACATTTTTTAATTTCCCTGCAGGCCACCTCATTATAATCACAGGATAGCCAACGTCAAATAATCGCATGCCTTTGAAAAGCAAAAGGGAAAAAGAAAGAAAATCATGAGTAATGGTAATCCCCCACTGGCTGCAGTGTTTATCTGAGCGCTGCTCATCATAAGATATTCAGGCGAAACCTCTGTCAGAGGACAAAGTCGGGCGATAACGGGGTTTTAAAAAGGAGGGAAACAAGGAACGGGCAGATGATCCCTAAATCTATTGTCAAAGACGCGTCCTTGATAAAGAGACCTTGAAAATGTCTTTGCCTGGTCCGAGAGACGCCGATCAGTTATTTCCGTGGTTCTGGAGAGGAAACCACTAAGCTGAGCATATAGACAGGAATGTTATTGGATGGGTAATACGTCAGGAATATGCCAGCAGGCTGCTGCGGTCAGCTGGGACGACAACCATCATTTAGCCGGCCTGAGCCAGATGGTCTCCTACCTTATAGTTCGGCTGGAAATGCAGTACCTCCACATTGTGTTCCATATGACGGTGACATCAGCAGGAGCATCACACATGCCAGAGGGAAAAAAGGGGGGGAAAAACAAACCGCGCAGGGCACCGAGGGGAAGTTACAAGGTTGAAAAACACACAATTGTATTAAGTCCCCGACTGAAATAACCACAAAAAGTACAGTCTGTGCTCACTCCATCCCGGACCACAAATTACACCCCACATCCTCCGCTTTCCATTGAAAATCCCACTGAGAAATGCATTCTTTCAGCGCCGGAGTTGCTCTGCCTGTGTAGTTTTGAAGCTCTCCCAGTCCTGATTTATGGTGAGCTCAGTGTTGCTACACCAGCAAGCTGCCTCATGACCAAGTAAGGTAAAGGTCCCAGTACATATAGCGGCAAGAAAATCATCCCTCGTCTTGACAAAAGCTCTCCACCCATCAGGGTCCACACACCAGCCCCCACTGCTCTCTGCAGACACCCCTTCCTTCTCTCCTCTGTGCAGTCCTCAACTTATCTGCCGCTCCCCAGCGGCGATGGGCCGGGCCCGCGGCGTCTTTCTCGTGCGCGCTTGTGTTTACGTGGACGCCAGCGAAGGCGAGATAGAGGGAATCGGAGTGGCAGATGGGGAGATGGAAGGGGCCGGAGAGAGCCGCGCGGGCCAGTGTCCAACAATCACACCGCTCTCGATGGGGAGGCCACGCAGGAGGGAGGGTGAAGCCCAGTTCAGCAGCTGGGAGAGGCTGTTTTCACTTACAACACACAATCTTGCTTTAATAACACGGCCTTGGCGCTGGGATACAATCTGCACGCTACACCGATGTCATCCAGTTACGCCCAATGACAGGAATATTCCAGTAACTCTGCTGGATTGCTGACACAATGTTATTCACAGACAACAGAAAGGAAAAAAATCAGCCAAAACAATCCCAGACAGTGACGGGTCCTCTCCAGCAGTTAGCATTAGCACCATCCAATTCTAGAAAAACTATGGATACGTGATATCACTGCTGAATGCCACGATTGAGAGGTGAGATTTGAATATTTGGGGATGATAAAGTGTTCAAATTGAGAAAAAAGGGACCTATTTTGCAGCATTAAAGTCCTTTGTCTTTTGAAGTCGTTGCTAACATCGAGCCCAAACTGAAGATTCTCCGCAAACGCTGCAAAAAAATAAACAATGTGATGATTTATTTGTGACCAATATTAATATATCAATATAAGTCAGGCGTAAATGTACAATACACAGAAATATTTAAGATATAACAAGCAGCGTTTGAATTGTGCATATTATGCACATGTTGAGCAATACTGTGCGCAGCCATAGTTCAATTCCCAATAATATCAGGATTTTGAGGTAGCTCTAGTTTAACTGCGCAGTAAGCAGAGAACAAATGAGAACGCAAAGATCTAAGTTTGTTTGTAGAGGACGCCCTGTTGGCGGGGGTGGGGGGTTCCCCTAAAGCCCGTCTTCAAAGAAGGGATGAATAATTAATGAATCATCGGTGTCCTCTATCCTCCGAATATTAATGCTTTTGACAAACTGGGTGTTTATGTAGCCGAACACATTAGCATACAGAGCCGAGACCGCACCAGCTTTCACACTAGATCAGCTTCCCTCTGATCCAGACATCAAACATCTGCACGAAGCAAACCTCCTGGAGCACAGCCGGTTGGATCCCACTGGTGCAGCAGCACCAAACCAGAATAGAAATGCTCTAACTGGAAGCACTGGGCTCAGAATTATGCTGAATAAGAGCTGAAATTGCAGCCTGAGGTCCGTGGGCGTGTTTACGGAGCAACAAACACGTGGGAGACGCAGCCAAAAGCGGGGCGCCGTCCTTGGTGGAGAAACGTTCGCAAAGTACATCGATTTGCATCGCAAACGGAGGAGCGCGCACGCGTCAGCTGTGTTGTGACAGGCGGCAGCAGACATGACAGGAGGCAGCAGGGGGATGGCGGGGATGGGGGGGGGGGGGGGGCTGGGCCGCGCACGCTTTTAAATGCACCTTTAAGCTGCAGAAATAAATGTCAGCCAAGAAAAAAAACTCCGAAGATAAAGACAATATTTGCATCCGCTAAGTCGTTTCGCCGTTTTCCATCTGAGGTGTTGCTACAGGACATTAGTCCAATTAGCGCGGCGTGACTGAGGCGTCGTGAGGGAGGCGGGGGTCCCCAAACGCATTATGCATTCATAAAATATGGATTCTCTTTTTCTATTTGGGCAGCCGAGCAAGGCCGCAGAGCTCGACTCGGTAATCGAGCCCAGCTCCTGCAGTAGGTGAAGGTGAATAAAGAGGGGTCCCGCCGGGGCAGGAGCCTGCTCAGCTAGCACGTTCAACCGACCACCAGCACCATTCCAAGTGCCAACTGGGTCCGTCTAAAAAAGAAACAGCCAAAGACTGAGCTGGCTCGCCAACAAGGGAACCATTTCTCTTCCTGAGAGTTCAACATCGTCTCAGGACGTGCTGTTGGCGCAGGTAGCGGCGCGGCGCAGAGCTGAAATGATCTGCTGGGAGACGTACCTCTTATAAAAGCTGCTGTGGGGGTGCAGACACAGAACGTGCCAGTAATCGAGGCAAAACGCCTTAAACTTCCACATCCTCCAGTCAAGGAATCAAGAGGGCGAAACGGCAGAGGTTTCCGGCGGCATCCACGGGCAGCATGGCACTCCAGAGGCAGGCTGGTTCTCTCCTGCCTGGCCGGCA
This sequence comes from Takifugu flavidus, assembly GCF_003711565.1. Lineage (NCBI taxonomy): Eukaryota > Metazoa > Chordata > Actinopteri > Tetraodontiformes > Tetraodontidae > Takifugu > Takifugu flavidus. Next base: position 11,852,506 of record NC_079527.1, on the reverse strand, counting down.
CAGCTGGACGAGTGGCTTCAATCCGCCCAGAACGACCACATCACTCCTGGCAGCGTCACCAACCCGCGTAGGAAACCTCCCGTCTGCGTTGCCAGTGTTACGGCCGGAGGTCCATCCTCTCCTGAAATGTATTTTTATTGGGCTGCTGCTGCCGCTCCGTTTTATTTAGCTCCTATCGAGGTCAGTCGGCTCGTCCCTGATCGTCCACAGTCCAGCATCCACAGAGAGCTCGCGCCTGCAGCCACAGCTGTTCCTCACCGCCACAACTTGTTCCTCAACGGTTCCCCTCCGTCCTTTCCTCAAGAGCAAACTTTTCTAACGAGCCAGAGGCTGGATCTTGGCTCTGGCGTCCTGCCGTCACTCCTTCAGCTCAACGCCATCCTTCGCTAGCCTCCTCCTTTCCTCCAGCCCGATGCTGAACCTTCTCCCGTCCTATCTCTGTCCCCCTTACTCCCGTCCCTCTCCCTCCCTCTTCCTCAGCCGCTACCATCCACACAGGACCTCCCAGTAATGTGCCGATTGTGGTTGCCGGGCAACACTCACATACTACTGAAGCTTCAGATGGAATCCTTGCAGAGCCGGCCGTTATTGGCCCACGTCTGAGTGGGGAGGGGCTGCCGCAACGTTGCACGACCCGATGAGGTTACATGGATACATTTGTCAAATAAATATGAGCTTGAATGTTTGGTAAGAAAGGCAGGATTTGGCTAATCCAGATGCTAGAAACAGCACAGATAAACACAATAAATTACTGGCAAAACATTTGAGGAAATCCTCAATTATCATCAACCTGAGCCAGTGATGAGTTTGTGACGCCCAGATATGTCCTGCTCTCCTTTACTGTGCAGGACGTGCAAGTTCAGGAGCACCGCAAGACTTTCCATTCCTTTCTTTTTTTGCATTCGAACAGAGACAGGGCTGTTCTTTCTCCAGTGCCTGCCACGGTGCAGTGCCACCCTGCCCCAGCAGTCATGGGAAAAGGGGTGTGGGAGGGCCTCTCATCAATATTCAACTGCTGTTGGTGTCCAAACACCCCGGAACCCTGGAAAGAGCGCATTTAACACAAACAGGCAAATAACTGACCACACCGTTGTGCATATTTACACACACTGAACATAAAATCAAGACGCTTTTTACACACTACCTGGTTCTATAGTTGCTTCCTCTGTTTTCCCAAATGGAGCAGAAAGGTCTGCATAGCACAAAGGTTCCCCTGAGGGTCCCCTGAGGGCCCATGTAGGCAGCGGAGACACCACTGAAGCCACTGGGCTACACACCACCATCAGCCCCCCGTCACCATTCACCCCTGATTTACACACAGCTCACTGAAGAGGACCACACAAGACAACTTCCCATTCTGGCTTCCAGGATCATATCCGGTATCCAAAGTATCATAGTTTCATATTCAGCATTTAAGAATGGGGTTCTACCCCAACGCTGATCATCTCAGGGCTGTTTTGGCTCCGGTTGGAAGGTTTTCCCTATTTTTAAAAATATGCCGTTCCATTTGGGCATGCTGCTGTGCTGGAGGTCCTCTCAACACCCAGCACACCCCTCTCCAACATTCAGGAACCTCTCCAGAGGCTTCAGGAAAGGTAACCAATCAGAGCAGCGATTGCACAGCGGGGGGATGAAGATGAGCCGCTGGCATCGTGGGGCAGGAGCCGAAAGCAGAGGCGCTTTGGGGTGAAGGAAGGTGCAGAGCTGCTTACGTTTCCACACACGCAGGGTCAGTAAAACTCTCTTCCACCATCTTCAGCTGGAGAACGGGTGCATATTTTACTGGAATACTTCCTGGGAATCTTCTTTTGCAGCCTGTCAGCAGGTAAATTCCAGCTCTTCAGCCTATAGATACATTGGAAGCAAGTCGGACAGGCAGCTGCCAATAAAGCCGCCCTTTCCCACCTCCGTGCTGTCGACATCAATCTGGAACGCCGCTGCAGAAGTAGGCTGGAATAAAATGAACACGTGCATTTGGCTGCAGGTCAATATTTGCACAGAGGCAGAAACCAGGGATTTCAAAATGTGATGGATATTTCCTCCAACCCGGACTTCAATCTCCGCTGCGCTGCAAATGGATCGATGTGATTCCATACTGCTTCAGAGACCAGGAGGGATGTAGAGGCAAGGAAACCGCATCAGCTCTGACATCAGTCTGGATAAAATGACCTTGCGACGGGCCATTGATGTCTCCACCGCGCTGCTGTACGCCGCTGAGAGCCGATCCTTCTCCTTTACCATCGGCGGAGCGTCGTCCTCCAGATTTCACAGTGTTTTACACTAGATATTGACTTCTGAAGAGGCAGAAAGTCCTCTGATCACATGAGAGGAAGAACAGTACAAGAGGTCACAGCTGATACACCCGAGAGGGACCCGAGCCAGGAGAGGAAACCTGAGCCTCGGTGATGAACTGATTAAGTTAAACAACAAAGTGAGCAAAAGAAACTGGGTGTTTATATTTACTGCATCTGTGGCCTGTGGGCGCCCCGCCTACTGATTATCACTCTGGAAGGTATTCAACTACTCCAGAAGAAAGGGAAATGCATCCATAAACACCTGAAGCCCTATTTCTGTTGCGCTTTAACGAGCACAAGAGGGTTTCGGCCAGGATGTGTTAGAACATTTCGCCCCCTGGTGGCAGGACTGAGCGACCCTCCCCCGGTGGAGCCAGCATAGTGAGGACGTGACTGACATCAGCACAAAGAAGAGAATTTTATCATACCTACAGTTTTTGCTGCATTTGACAAACAGCGTCTCAACCCCCCCTCTGAGCATCTGACAGCAGCATACCCCCCCCCCCCCCCCCCCCGCGCTACTTTATCATGCAGCTTTGTTTCCTCTTATCTGTGATAAAAGCACAGCGCCTGCCAAAAGGGAGATGCTGTTACATGGTAAATGGGGGGGGCTCTAGAGTTGCGGTCTAGCATGTTACTTGACCGTCCGGCGCAAATTCCTCACTTCAAAAATAGTTTGAGAAAGTTAAAGTTTGCCCGAGAGGCTGTTCACCCCTGAGCATCGACGCAGACAAGCTGGGGGACACAAAGATGTGGAGTGGGGGGGTATCCACATGAGCAGAGGGCTCTTTTATTACCAAAGAGCACCATCGTTCCTGAAGGGAGGAGGGCCTTGCAACGCTCTAAAAGTCCCCATCTCTGATAATCGTCAACGACTCGGGCCCAAAGCTGAGCCAACATGTCGTCATGTGACAGCATCCAGAAAGATTCAGAGAATAAAAGCAAAGAAAACCCTGCCTACTGTAAATAACCTGAATGTGAGGATGAGTCATCAGTATTCAGCCTATAGAATCGGCAAAAACCAGAGAATCAGCTTTGGAGCTGGGAGACACGGCAGCCGTTACGCAACACTGATAAACATCCTCGTATGTGCATTTTATTCCTGCCAGAGGAAAAAACTGTTCTGGAGATGCTAATGTCGCTTCTGACGTTGCCGTTGGCAAAGACAGGGGATTATTATGGACTGTTCCCGAACCACGGATGCGTCAGGACCGGCTCCACCCCTGAGGAAACTTTAACTCACGGAAAAGTGCCCCCGAGAGGCCGGCGGCTCCCATCGGTTTGATAATCCCGACACATGGTTGACACGGCCTCCCGCTGAAAAGCTCGCTGCCAGCCTGCAGACGTCCAGCTGCTCGGGCTTTAGTGGACAAATGGCCGACGCCACCGAGAGCCAAGTTCTGCGCCAGCGTGGCAGAAAGAAGTCATGGCTGGCACATCCCGTACAGGCGGGTCCAGGAGGAGGGTTGAGACACAGGAGAAGACCGCGGCCCTGACACGTTGACTTTCTCCCGAAAATGCGCCGTTAACTCCATGAAATCCATTTCTCAGGATTCATATCAACTATTTTCAGAATCGCTGTTATAAAAAGGTCTTTCAGGCTTGATCCTCAGCTCCAACCATTGAGGAACCCTTTCCTCACAGAGCCCTCCTCTTTACATCTCGGATGTAATTCTACACTTGGTGGGACCTATTTTGGTCCCGGTAGAACGTAACCAGAGCTCGCTTCAGTTGCCTTTCACTTGACTTTTTCAAAATGAAGGCATGATGGTCTGGCGACCGAAGCGGAAGCTTCAATGCAATGGTGAAGCAGCACACGTCAGCAAGACTGAAAGCCCGGCGGTTGTTGGCATCTCATCAATGGCTCCTAGAGATCAAATGGCAGCTCAATAAGCTATAAAGTCCTGAGACCAGGCAACAATCGGCCGCTTTAAGGGTGGACCAGCGGAAAATTAACTTAAGAGCTCATGAGACTCAATTCCATTAACATTGTCCAATTTAATGATGCTGTATCAGCACATTCTGAGCCAGCACAAGTGGACCAGGAAGTCCACTCTCCGCAGATCTGCATGCAGCCCTGCGCCTGCTGCCTCCGGTGGAGGGATATCGAGGGCAACGCTGGCTGCTGACTGGAGCTGCAGAGCTCAAACCTGGTCCGTCACTCCCCGACAGCTGCGGTGACGCACTCGTTTGCATCAGCGCTTGCGTCATCTGAACGGGGCCGCCGCAGGAGAACCTCTCAACCGATGAGGGGAAATGTTTCTATATGGCAGGAATGCCCTCTGAGAACGGGTGGCATTAGCTCCGGGGGGCTTGCTGATGCTGATATGCCACCCGGCGAAGTTCCCATTCAAGACATCACTTGTGAGACCCTAAAACGTGCACATACTGTGTGTGGTGTCAGCAAAACCGCAGCTTGTGCGCTCCACACAACCTGTGAGAAGCAGGGACCCTGAGCGCCGCCAGGGGGCAGCACTCAGCACATCATTTTAATAGAGAACATGGGAAATGCAGCTAATTTTTGGGGGATTGGAGTTCACCCGAGATAAAAACAACCCTGCTGTGGTCACCATGAGCCGATCTTCTGGTCAGCTTTCCCTTTCGTGCATCATCCTTGAAAACAAATAGAATCAGCGCAACTTTATCGACAAGTACAGAGGGACGACCAACTCTGAACATGCAGAACACAGCTGCAACTAGCTACACTTATCGACCCGATATCAATTTTCAAGCGCCAGCTAAATAAGATGCTCGTGTCCCCCCCCCCCCAGCGGTCGCGTTCCCAGTGGTTCATTTGTAGCTTGTTAAGTCCTTCGGCTCAGTCACGTGATGAGCTTAAAAGCCTCATCTGTAATAATTAAAAAAATAAAAAACCCAAGACGCAGACAATATAGATCTGAGCTGAATCAAACACTACTTGTCTTGAATAGAACTGCAATTACTGGCTGCCAAATGTCCGTGCACGCTTCCCCGTACACAAGTCGGAGGTTTAATCCAGCGGAACGCGGGGGCAGATTGCCTGTGAAGGACTCTGTGGAGACTCGTGAAGGTCTCATATTCATTAGGATGACTGATCCCCGTGTCCGGCGTGAGCGACCGACACGGCAGGGTAATACAGCTGAGCACCAGCTGACGAGCACGTGTGTGGAAAACTGTTTTGCGTGCACACGGCTGCAGAAAGGAGCTGCAGCGTGGTCGAGGTCTGGGGTCCCGCTGCAGAGACAGGAGAATGCTACACGTGCACCGCCGTTACATCACCGCGCCAAAAATACTAAATTCTGTCACGGCCCAAGGCGACGATGTTTTATCTTGGCCACGTTTGATCTGAGCCGAGCTGACGCGTTCAAACACAAGTGCCACGCACGTGCGTGCCGGAATCACAGCTCAGACCCAGGCGCAGGCATGACGGTGCCACCCATGACAACAAGAGTCACACCCAGAGGAACGGCGGAGGTAGCGGGGGAGTCATGTGCCCGCTAAGAGCCGCCACACTGTCCTCCACAAATGACTCATTTTTCCAACCGACCGAAGGAGCCCTGAACGCATCGCTCACATGACTCGGCTGAGACTTCACACATGCTGAATGACAACCAGGACCCGTCGTTCCACGCAAATGCGCGTGTTTGAGATGGTCCCTGGCGACATTTTTTGCTCTTCATTCACGCCAGCGAGTGCGTGTTCCGCCTCGCCGCCCCTCCCCGGGACAGAGACGTTGTTTACTCAGGACGCAGGGATGGAGCAGGAGAGGACAGAAGAAGGTCTGGATGTCAGAGGTGACTCAGCACAGATGTGTTTTCCGTCCCATCGCTGCTTCTCACCATGAATGGGATCCACGCCAGAGACGCCCCGACACCCCGAACACGCTACTCACATGTCGTAGAGGCGGTAACCCATGGCGGAGCCCGGTCTGCTTGAATGGGGACCCGGCTCCCGTGTCCGCCTGGGGTCCGTGCTGCTCACCACGGCGCGCCACACGCTTGGTTTGTCCATCCTGTGCGCTGGTCAGTGGAGGTCGAGGTTGGGATGGCGTGCGCACACGGGCTCGCTCACATTCGCTCTGCCTTCCTCTCCCTCTCAGTCACAAACACGGGCTGCCAGAGAGCGGTGGGCGTGATGTAACAAGGAGCATCCAAGAGGCTGGAGGCTTGTAGGGGGGCAGCAGGTGATGCAGCAGGCTAAGTGTGTGTGTGTGTGTGGGGGGGGGGGGGGTCACAGAGCTGAGAAACTCAAGGTCATCTGTCGAGCACTGGGAATTCAAAAAGTGGAGGGTCTGTCTTTGTTTTGGGGCGTCGGAGCCTGAGGGGAAAAAGCATCCTGGAGGATGCTGGGAGAATTTAGTGCCTCAGACACACACACACACACACACACACACACACACCCCTCTCTCTCTCCACCCTCTTATCTGCAGTGAGTAGTACAGTCCTCAACAGGACCACTCCATTGGCTCCTTGGTCTCCATAGAAACAGGAGGATGTGTCAGGGGTACAGCACATTATCATGCCTTCTCTCCCCTCCCAATTTGTTTTCTGTCTCTCTCTCTTCCCATTTCTCTTCTTCTCACACCCCCCCTCCCTCCCCCTCCCTCCCTCCCTCCCTCCCCTGGAATCGATGCATTTCTCTGTAGTGTCTTTCAAAACAGATGAGACGCTTCAGTCTACTGAGGATCGTTCCGCACGGGCAAAAATGCTGCTGCAGAAAAGTAGAAAAAAAGGGAAAAGAAAAACAGGCGAAGGAAGAGATAAAGATGTGAGGAACGAAGCAGAAATAATCCAAAAAAAAACCAAACAACAAAATAAAATAAAGACCAAGATGATAGACTCTTTCCTGGACCTTTGCAGTTCCTCAATTTCTCCCAAAACACAAAGTTAGCAAGACGGAGATCGGGAAGGAGGAAACGGGTAAACAGCGATAAGAATCCATCTTCTCTCGAGGATTAAAACAGCTGGCGACCGGAGAATTCGTTACAGCTCGATGATGAAGCTGTTGTTTACACCTTTGTAGCTAGAGTGCCTATGGCGACATCTCTCACCAGGACCTTATAAAGCCACACACACACACACACGCACACACACACACACACACACCACACACACACACACACACACACACACGTGGGGGCTGATGGCTCACGGGCCTCCAGGAGAGGATGTGTTTCATCCCAGGCAGACTCAATAGCACGCAGTGTTAACGAACAAGGTTACCATCAGGCCCCCTGTCTTTTTGTTAATTAACTTGTCTGGTTTCTAATTGTAGATTCATCCAAAGACAATTACGCCGGCTGAGTGTGTGTTCCGGTTATCGGACGTTGACACGGACCTGTTTTCACTCAGCAGTTCTTGTGAGACGACGGAGAGCTGCAGAACGTACCAGGAGAACAAGGTTCCTGGTCTCCAGTCAGGTGACATGTGGCGGTTTTGCCCTCCTCACGTGAATATTAAGAGTTTCCTTTGATTGCGCAATATTGCAGATTTGACTCTGGATGACTGACGCCAGGTTACACACCCATTTCATTAGTGGATCGCTCCAGGAAAACCCTGTTCTACTGGAACGAGGGGGGCAGTGACAGAGGCTACGCTGAGCTCCATCCTGACGAGCAGCTAACACGTATCTGCAAACACGCACGCACGCACAAGCGCACGTGCATGCAGACCGTCAGCAGTCAGGACACACTCAGCCCGCAGCGCAGCGGCCCTCTCGTAAAATCACAAACAACCCTAATTTCACGGCTGAAAAAATCTCCCGCTGCAAAAAGCTTCCAGGACCAAATCGTCCTGCTGCGAGACAAAGCCTCCAGATCCGTCCTTCGCTTCCAGAACCAGCGCTGAGGCTGCTCCAGGATGTAAACGCAGAAACTGGAGCTACAGGGAAGACATACAACAACCACGAGCTGCCCATTACAGAAGTGTTCCTGAGACCAGCCTGGGATGGGGGTTAGGGGGGTTAGAACAGCGCTGGTCGGACATGCGGATACGTGGCCTCTCAGAGGACAGCGAGCGTTTTGCATACATTAGCCTCCCTCTCTTCCGTGTCAACGTATGGCCCCTTTTAGCTCCGCCGGCCTGTGTGTGATGTTGGCTGATGGAGAACAGAGGGCAGGACTGTGGGGAACGGTTCCCCGCAAACACACGATGCATTCAGAGTGCTTTACAGGCACGTAAAAAGCAGCTTTTACGGGGAGAGGAAATCCATACTGATGACTTCCACCTAACCGCCTGCTGCCTGCCCGCTTCCAGATGGAGCCGACTGGAGAGCACAGAGAGCGCTTCCTGACCGGAACCTGACTCTGCGCCACAGCAGTAAATAGCATCGCTCCCGTGGAACCTGCAGCAGATCTTTACCGTTTCTGTGCGGATCTGAGCTCTGCTGTTCTAATAATTCTGTTGGGAATGTTTGCGCATTAAATGTTTCTTTGCTCTCATCTGAGCACCCCCTTCCCACAGTTGGGACTTCAGCATATTTTAAACGGAGAGCGTGAAGGGGGGGGGGGATGGGGTCCAGAAACGGGAGGGAAAGAATCGTCCTAGCAGCATTTACACTTGGCCGCCACAAGGTGGCAGTGCATCTCTTCTACAATACCAAGCGCAGCCTGATTTTCTTATTACCATTAACAGATATTGATCATTTCTGTTAATTACAAAGAAAAATACATAATGCGTGTCACAACAAGTGGAATGTTGCAACGTTAAACACCGATGAAGGAAAAAGGAAAACAAAGACCTCCCGAGTGGAAAGAGCAACAATAAGCAGCGTTTCATGGCATTTTAGATAAAACAGAGTTGAGAGCACATTTACAGTTGTTTCAGCACATCCTGCTCTGCTGAAGAAATATAAAAAAACAACCTTTTCCAGCACACGAAAACATTTTTGTAACCACTCCGTTTAGTGCGAGCAGCTGAGCAAACTGGACTCCCCGCCGACGGTGACCTCTCCTTCAGTTTGGAAACTGTTGTTTTTCCGTGCAACAACGCAACGCAGCCTCGCCGGAGCTCTTTGGCAGAGGGCACAGCGTTGTGCAAAGGCTCCTTCTGTCACTGGCTTGGCCTCAAGCCTGAGAAGATGAGAAGCAGAAGACAGAGGAGCTTTTCATAGCTGGCCAAACAAAGAGCCTCTCAATGTGGAACAGAAACGAGGCCGTTTCTCCACCTTTCTGGGCCCACGCGGAGGGTCGTTGTTGCCATTACAGCATTTATGATAGGCTAAGGTCAACAGTGCTGCTGAGGAGCCCCTAGAGAACCCGATACTTGAGTATTAGCACTATTTACCAGTAATTAAATCAAAGTAAGCCAATTTAATCTCACAAAAGTTAATTTAACCAATTACTTTATTAAAAAGTTTTTTAAAAAAGCACTTCAATTCAGAGTCTACCGTTCTCACACAATATCAAGAATTTCAAACTTCATTAACTGTTTTCAGAGAGCCGGAATCTGCCTCCACATCTGACTCTCTATGAGAAACTTTATTTGTGTTTAAGGCCAAATTCCACCCATAATGTGTAAAACATTTTGGGCAAATGTGTCTGCTGCAGTCTTTCATCAGCATATCTGTTACATTTCACTACTTTAAATGTGTGTATTTACACATAAATGGTCCAACACCCCCTGATCTATATGAGAAGACGGACACAAAGTTTAGCTACAATTAGATTGACGCCAACTGGGTTTCTGCACAAATTTTGGAGGGGGGGGGACTACGTTACCCACAATACCCCGAGTGTCAAACCGGCATCTCTGATCGGCGGAGCCTAAATTTCTGGTTAAAACACAGATTTCTCTTTTACTGATGGGTTCAGAGCAGTTAGCCGTTAGCCTTTCTGCTACTTCACTCCTCTCTTGAGGCTTCATGCACTTTCAGAAGAACGCGATCTAACTGTCAGCAGGAATCTGGAGGAGGCAAAAAGGGTACGAAAAAGCGCCTGTGTGGATTATGTTAGTACAGCTGCACTGGAAGATGGGAGGCTCCAAGAAGGGCTTGTTAAATATCAGCTGTGCAGATCTGAAGTGCTGGCATGAGCACAGTCTCCAGCATTGGCACCGCACGTTGTTGTCATCCCAGAGATCATCCCTGGCGATACGACCCAAATATCTTCCTTTGTTTACCACATCTGCCATAAAAGAATGGAGGCTTTTCCTTCATTTCCTTCTCAAGGCTTCAGCTACTGTGACGGCGCGTTAAGATATCACCAAATGATGGATCGGCTGATCGCGATCTTTGCAACCACAACCAGCGACTCCAGATCCCCCCCCCCCCCCCCCCCCCCTCCCACCCCACCTGCAGGTCTGTATGAGACTCCTAATTGCCCCTGGGTGCAGGTGTGTGAATGGTGAGTGTGGTGACCCGTCCAGGGTGAACTGCCCCTCTTGCATGGAGCGAGCAGGTGAGTCAGTGCCCATGACACCGTGAGTGAGCCCCCCCCCCGGTTTCATGGCTGCTGGATACGCTGTCTTGCGTGTCTCATTTATGCGTGCCACCACCCATGTCCCCTCACTCTAATCCCTCCCTCATAAGCCCTTCTCCCCCCCTCGGCTCCTCAGCTCACACAAACAGACCCCACAACCAGCGTCATTGTTGATGTCTCTGCGAGGGCTTTCTCAGCGGCTGAGCCGAAACCAGCTGAGGACAGACAATTGCCCTCTTCGGGCTTATTTCCTGCAGGGGCGGCGCGCCTCCTCCCGGGCGCCCTCCCCACCTCGCTCCCGTCCCCGCCAGCGCCGGTACGCAACGGTGGGATTGCAAATGCCTCCCGTCAGACGGGGAGACGGATCTGAAGCGCTCTCAGCGGCTCTCGGCATGATATTACCTGGGCGGGGAGCAGATGGAAGGATAAGCTCTTTGAGGGGAGTGCAACGGTATCAATAATCTCCCTCTAGATCTACTTTACCAGGCAACGCCACAAAGGCTAATAGAGTGAAAGCAAAGAAAAAGAAAAAGATGTTCCTGAATGTTTTGGTGAGCCTGAGGTGCAGCTGCCGAGCTTATAAAGATGGAAACACGTGATTTTTTTTTTTACACCCCCTCTTTCGAGCATCTGGTTGTATTTTCATCACTGGTGACACGTTACGTTTACTTCCATCACATTACACAGCTGTGCAGAGGAGAATAAAAACTGGGAACCTTTTCGCCACGCACAGAGTTTAAACATGTTGCCTTTGTTTTAAAGTTTGTCTGTTTTTACCCCCTCAAAGAGGAACATCTCAGCAACCAGAGGACCTAGAGCGCATCTACAGAACCCTTTTATCACTCGGCTCATGCTGGTTTTATTACGTTTTTCATTTCAAACTAAAACTGACATGTTTCAAAGCAGCTGGAGAGGTTTGGGAAGCTTCAGCACCACTTGAGAGACACATTCTCCTGATACAGAGGTTAACTGGAAACAGGCGACGGAGAGGCTTAGCGCTCCAAAGGTAAGGATCGGAAAAGGTTAACCGTGTTATGGTGAGGTGCATGGGAAAAATATCATCTCTCAAAGCTGGAAGGAATAGAGATCCCACCTACATCCCATAATAACACCAAAATATTCAGACAATGTGTCGAGATGTAAGAGGATAAAAAGCAGCTGGATGCTTCTGATCCAGCATCCTTGAGGCAACAGTAAATTTAAAATGATTCTTGAGAGAAGAATCTCAGGAATGCTTTGAAAACCCACAGTCAGTAAACACACCACAATTTATAAACCATTTCCTTTGCTAAAAAGGGGAAAATAAAAGCCCAGTGAGGCAAAATTTCCAATACACATTTAGGAATTAGCTAAGTCTTTGTGTGGTCATTAATTAGGTTTTTTTTCTTGGAACATTATGGTTAAATGTGGGCTTAAGTTACAGAAATATGAAGAATTTATAGTGCTGGTATTATATATTCATGTTTCTCATTTGTTATTCAAACGCGAACATGGCAGCGGCGACACTTGCAGTTGCATTAGTGCACATGACACGGGTGCCATGCACAGCTTTTTCCTAGGTCCCAGATCAACACGCGCTTCAATCCAGACGCTCTTACTGTTAATTCCAGTGCGGGAAAATGCTGTATTTGCAACAGCGCGGCTTCAGACGCATCGCCCAATGAAAATATGCACCACATCATGGTGATTAAAACACGAATACGAGACGCCGGCGTCCTCATCAGCTAAAATAATGTGCTGTATGAAGCAAAAACCACACAAATCTACTCCCTTTCAAAACACAAGGGAAAGCTGACGCGACAGAATGCTAAACCTAGACCTGTCCCGCGTTTTTATTACATTTGGCAGGAGAAAACTGAGACTAAACAAATGAAAGACGGTTATTAAAATGAATACTGAGGCAAACTGGACGAGGCTATTATGAGCTTGTCATTTAAGATACTCAAATTACAAATGACTCTTCTATTGAGTTCACCTTCACAAGCTTATTTAAAGGCCCCTTCATGCTTCCACTCCTCTTTAGATTCAACCCAATGAAAAATACTCAAACAAATATGGCAACACAACAGTCACACGCGGCTCCGAGCAAAAACTTTTTCCACAATCGCGCTCTGCACCGCAGCACGAGGCCTGTAATTAACAGCTCCGGAATGTGTCGACGGAACAGTAGCTGCGAGCTTCAAAGGCACTCGGCAGCTTTCCCGAGAGGTCGGGCCCGTCGTGGAGGAGGCCTTTCTGCTCCACGCCCACGCTAAATGACGGTGCAGTTTGTGAATTCCCATCTGGTGAAATCCAAACTTCTAAGAAGACGCAAAGAACTCTTCCTGGCATCACTGCAACTTGGAAAACCACACGCCAGAGCGGGAATGCTAACAGGACACACGTATGATGGCATGAAAAGCTCGTATTTCTCTGATCCCCCGGCGAAGGCGCTGTCAGGGCTAGGTCACAACCTCCCCAATGAGCTGCGTTCCTGCCTCCGGTCGTCGGCAAAAAACACGCCGGCAGGAGGCCGGCAGATCGTCCGTGATCCCACGAACGCGCGGCCGTTACCTGGGAATCGATAGGCTCTGCAGAGGTGTTATTACAGGGCCTGGAGATAATCACGGCGTCTGAAACAGCCATTCATTGTAATGAATATCATTAAGCATCTGAATTATTCAGAGGTGAAGCGGAGCTCCTGGTTCAGATACGGCACCAGACAACCAATCAGAGCTGCCTGCTAACCTCACCTCTGCCTCTGTGGCTGTTTATCACATCAGATGGGTTTTTAATTGAGAGGAGCAGATACACAAGTCAGAGAGGAAGCAGATGTATTTGGAGTGAATGAATGTGTGTGTCGGGGGGGAGAAAGGGCCACATGAAGGGGGAAAAAAATCAAAAGGGAGGCGTGAAGTGCGGAAAAAGGAACAGAGAGCATCTTGGGCATTTAAAAGCATTCATTCAGCCTTGAGCTGGGCTTGATGGGTGCAGAGAGGTCTGAGATCTGGACGGGACTGAACTCGGAGGCAGCTGCAGGCGGTGAATGCAGCAGCCGCCGCACAAACAAAACCCCAGTCAGATAAAACCTGCTTTTCAGGCGAGCTGCTCACACACAGGAAGCCGGGTTTTTAAAAAAAATCCTCTGTTGATGAGGTCATCTCCATTATAACACTAGAGCTGGCCCGAGACTAAAAGACAGAAACAGCGTCCCCTTTTTTGGCATTCCCTTTTAAGTTTCAGACAAGTCGCCCTCAGAGGAATTCAGATTCGTTTCCACTGCATCAAGCGTATATAGAGCAATTATCTCCCAGTAAGCTGCTGGTCTGTCTGTCTGATTGGCTGCTCCACTTCCATTCTCCCAACCTGACATGGAGACACTTCCAGCAACCTCGGGAGGACCAGGCGAGCTGGAGAAATTAAACGTCAGCGGCCACAAAAGAGGAGGATGTTGCCGAGCTTGAGCAGGTGGCCAGAGACAGAAGTGTGACGCTTCTCTGATGGTAATAATGCAGTTACAGCATTTTCAACACACCTATTTTGGCATTAAAAGGAGATCAGAAGCTGATCCAGACAGAAATGGAAATAAGTACAGGCACTGAGGTACAGGAAGCTTCCCAGTAGCGTTCCCGCTCAAACTTTGTGTAACTAGGTCCTGACTGGCTTTACTGGGGAAGAGTCACACGTGACCTCCTTCAGTGGAAAAGCACCGGGACACGCGTGTGAACGGGCCTTCAACCCAAGTTGTGGTTTCCATGGCTGCATTCGCATGCGACTTCCTCCTCTGGAGTCTGGACAGGAGCCAAGTCAGACTATTAAAGTGCTGCAGAAGAAGGAATATGTGTGGTGATCTGATAAAGGCTGGGGGGACGTTCCTCCAGGTTCAGGTGTCCCCCCCCCTGCTGCTGGAGCAGTGGAGTGAAAGAGAAGCAGAGGTTCTTTTCCCTGTCCAGGGTGCTGAACACTCCAGTTTAGTCCCCCTTTTCAGCGGGATCCAGTTAAAAGTCAGCATTTATCCCCCTTTATCCTGTAATCTCTATTTAGCTATGTGGAATTAAAGCAGGCAGGTGACTCCTCGTTTAATGACGGACCTCAGTCAAGTTTCATATCAACCAGGAAAACCAGGAAAGATGGAAAAGTCTATCCGATGCCAACCCGGCTGACGTCTCATGTTTTAATATGCAAAACACCAGAGTTTATTACATTTTTGTCTTGTTTACTCTGTTTTCAGTAAGAACTCCTCTGTTTGCCCTCTTCAATGCAACAAATCCCACATTCATAAAACCCCTTCGAGACCGGTTTCGCTCCGAGCATTCCAATGAGCTATTGCACGGTGGTGCCGCTGGAAAGAACGCAATCAGTCTGAATGGTTTGTGCGCTCATTGTGGTCGTAGAGCTCATTTATTCCACCCACCCACTGTTGATTATATTAGCGGTAAAACTGTCATAACCAGCAGCCCGACGACGGCGTCATTAGTTAACTGCATCGACTCCAAGGTGCGCGACCAGTCGAGGGGGGAAATAAGCCGTGGAACTTCGGGGCAGCTTCACTCGGGAAGCTGTAACGCTGATCAAATGCTCTTGGAGAAAAAGACTCAGGTAATAAGAGAGAAGGCCAAAGGTAGGAAACAAGAGCAAACAAGAGGCGATGGGCGGGGGAGGGGAAGCAACATCAGCGGTGGCGACTGAAGCGAATCCCAGTGGAGCGGTTCTGTTATTCCAGTCAAGCAGCCGCTCCTCCGCCGATGAACGGTCGTCCCCCAGAGACGAGCGCGGCACCGGCGTCAGACGCATCGAGCGTGGACGCCTCTGCGGACGACAACAGACGCTTCGACTCCAAAGGCGGCCCATTAATTCCTTTCTTTAACTCAGTTGAGGAAAGTCAGGGACCGCTGGAACTTTTTTTACAAGACTGCAACATCCGACAGATGTCCGACATGTGTGTGTGGGTTTGTGTTTGTGTGTGTGGGTGTGTGTTTGTTTGTGCTCTTGTACACGCTATGTATTAAATACTAAAACTACAAATCCGAAAACCTCTGAAAGGAAAGTGAGGACATTTGGGGACGGGAGGTCTTTTTGTCCGGTTCTTATGAGTTTAAAGGCCTGTTTGAGGGTTAAGAGGGTTAAAGTGGGCTTTAGCTTAGGGCTGGGGGGGGTAGTTAGGATGGTTAGGGTCTATGAAAGTCCTCACAGAAGCACAAGGATGTGTGTGTGTGTGTGTGTGTGTGTGTGTGCGTGTGGGTGTGTGTGTGTGTGAGGGAGACTGGGAACAAAGGTGGTCAGGCATGTATCCATCTCCATTTATGGGATTCGTGCAGCCAATCCCACTCTTCATCACCCAGATGCTAAATCCCACCAAGAATGTAAATGAACAAGAAACGGGGTGATGCAAGAGTGTGAAACAATATTCCACGAGGAAAATATCCGCCTTGTTTTTAAATTAAAACTATAAAGCCGCACTCTGAAACAAATCGGCGAAGTCCAAAGTGCCGAGCTCTGACGGGCTGATTTAGTGGTTGATTAACGCCGGAGCCAGATGAAAGAACGACGCCGCGATGGAGGGAGGAAAAAAAAAAAAGGCCTCCGTCGCATCGTCCGCGCTGCTCCCAGTCATGGCCTCCATAACCCTGTCTGATCGCTCTCAGCTGATCCTCAAAGTGACTTGCAAAACAATTTAGACCGACCCAATCAGGGACGGCGTGGCTGAGCAGCCGGAATTCGCTCTCCTGCAGCGTTCCCGGCGTCTAAAAACAACCCACAGATGTTCCTGTTCATCAGAAACTCCTGAAAAACTGCTCTTTATAAATAGCTTACGCTCCCATGATGCAGCGGGGTTTATTTTTGGCCTGCACAAGGATCCTAAAAGCGGGCTGTGGATGAGGAGCGCGTTGGTTTTTGATGATGGCTGCAGGAGGCCACTTTGAAACCGGCCCTTTGAAGCCACACAAGCCTGTCCCACCAACGGACCGCCGCGTCCTTTCCTCTGTCTTTTTTTTTTGTGTGCGTGTTGCTGAGAGGCTCTCTAAAGCTCCGAGCTCAGCACTGGCTAATGGCTGAGCAGCTCGCAAACTCGGGCTCACATTTAATTAAGGCTAATGGTCTCTTCCCACAGTGCATTACACCATAGCGCCAGTTCAGCGAACACATCTGGAAAACAAGGCCGCTGCGATGGAACGGCGGCATCATTAAGAGAGAAGCCACGATGGAGGCGAGCGCAGCGGAGGACACGTCAGGCTGTCGCAGCGGATTCGTCTAAAAGGCCGACTGACCTCTAAGGTTACAAGTCAGAGGAGAGCCTGCTGGAAATTCTTACTGTACCCCAAGGAAGACGACTTCCACGCACGCCTGGAGACGTCTCTTCTGTGGCCCGCTGACTCCAACCTGACGGGATTTCCATGGACTTCGACAGGCAGGGACACGTGTTTCCTGCAGGAGAACAACCATTATTAGAATGGAACCCCAGACTGGAGGCTGTGGACCAGTGGTCTTCATCCCAGACCTACAAGACTCCAGCAGGGTTCCGGGCCTGCTGTCACCTGGTTGGTTGCTTCGTAAAAACTGAGTAGAACAGAAAACCCGGCTGGTCCTTATAGGACCGGGGTGCTGACCACTGCTGTAGACAGCCAGTTCAGGAAGATGTCATTTAGTCAAAAGGGTAAAGACTGGCAATTCAGGGACAAAGGAAATATCAATTTAACCCTTTAATCATCAGGTTTTGTGCTGGTGGATAACGAGTCTGCGATCTGCTTTATATCTGAACTCACTACTTGATATTCAAACCCAAACCGCTGTTTTCCCTGCGGCTGCGACAGTAATATCATCACACTTTTCTAATCACATAACTGTAAAGAAAGTCTAATGTTGTTGTTATTAAATCATAGTCACAAAACAATCCGACTTTTTGGATCGGAGGAAATTAAGCCTGGCGCGGAGGCAGAATTAGCTTGTTCAGCGTACTGGAGCAGATCTGCTCTTACCTCTGTGCTTTTCCAGTGTGTGTATGTGTATGTGTGAGTGTGTGTGTGTGTGTGTGTGTGTGTGTGTGTGTGTGTGGTGCATTTGTCAGGCTGTCAACCTGCAGTCAAACAGCAACGGTCCAGCAGCCTCCCCCAGGAGGAAAAGACCTCCCAATCTGCACAGCCCTGCAGCACAAACGCAGCCGGTGGGAGAAGCTAAAGCTGCAACACCTTTCAGTAACGCTGTTGGTAATTGGCTGCTGCCGTTTTTCGGCGTGATCAATTATTCATTTCAAAAATGTTAATTTAACTGGGAACTTGGAAACTTCCTCTCTGTCTTCCATTAGCTATTCCGATTGTGCTGCGCTCAGACCTTCAGAATGACTGATGCGCAGACGCCAGCGACAGAAAGTCCTTTTGGTGGGGGTAAGAACACCCATCCTGCACTTCTGGTGAGGAGGAAACCTGCACGAGGTCAGAGATGAGAGGGTTTTTAGTCGGGGCAACAAGAGATGGCGACGGAGAAACGGTGAAGTGACCCCCCCACTGTCCACCCTCCTCCCTGACACGCCGGGCTGGCGTTCTTTAGTTTGGGCTCCTGTGCGAATCGTGTCCAGGCCGGTCTGGGATATATAAATAACCCGCCTCTAAAAATAGACATTTCAGTAAAAACTGTCCGTTCAGGCGTTTGCAAGAGTGTCGATTGTTTGTTCCTGTTCAGAATAATGACGCCACCATCAAACACACAAAAACTGGCCCATGTTTTCCCCCCTAAATTAATTGGTCTACAGTTGTGGAACAACCGCAGCACAGATTTAACCAGAGCCCCATTCTGTCCATTGTCGTCTGTACAATAACAGGGGGGGGGATTTAGAATCACTGCCCCTCTTTCTGCACAACTCTGCAGAGACCGAGATGCCACAGTCCCCACAAAAGGCTTTGCACTCAGCTCGCAGCCGTCCGGCTTAACGCCTCCAACAATAACAGATGCCCCCCCCCCCCCAAACATGTGAAATGGCCTCACTGTGTTGGAGCGCTCGATCAAAGCGGCTGCCATCCATCACAGCAAACAGGTGGGGGGTGGGGGTGGGGGGGGCGAAGTGTGTGGCGTGAACGCCGCCCCTGCGTTATGAACGCGCCGCGAGCAAATGTGCACCGGGGAGCAGGGACGACTTTCGCCAGAGAACAATCCAATCGGCGGGAGAGGGGGGGTCACAGAGCGACTCCCTCACCCGGGTCCTAATCACATCAGCAGACTCATCCAGTCTGATTACTGAGCAGCGGAGCAATTAAACACGGCCTTGTTGCCATCCCGCTCTCATTAGCCACGGACGAGGTGACGATACTCCCCCCGCCGTTTCCCGGGGCCCTTCCCTCCACAGACGGGCGCTCAGACTTATATCAAAACGATGCGAAGCGCTCCTCCGGGATCGGGGCTTATTTATTTATGTGCCAAGTTCAGAGGCTTCTCCATTATTAATGATAATGAAAGCTAGCGAGCAATGTAAGGCCCAACGCTCCAAACAGCCGGCTCTGGCGCCGCGTTCTAACACGTGGGACATGTAAACGACGGCAAGGCCGCTGCGCGTTGACGCCGGGGTGTCGGAGGTGATCCTAAACAAGGACACCACCAAAGGAACGCTGCTTCCACAGGTGATTGCCTCCAGAATCCATCTCCCGTGTAAGGGCAGGTGACCCAGGGTCCGGCCCAAGGTTTCTGCCGTCTAAGCACTTTTCTCCCATCACAACTGGTCCACGAGCAGTTTTTCTCTCACAGTTGAAGCCAACTTTAACAGAACCGCTTTGAAACAGCAGCGAAATTTGGGGAAAATATGGGTTCCGAGCTCTCAGACCATAAATCTGGGTGTCACTTACATTATTAAATATGAAATATCACTGGATCGAACAGACCTTTCATGCCACATAAGTGCACCATTCTAAAGCCACTTCCTCGACATTAACTAAGTAGTGATGGCGTTCAGCAGTTCAACAGCTCATAAAACTCGCCCAAGGCCACATTTTTTTTTTTCTTTTCATAATTAACCAGAAGCAGGTTATTATTTATGTATGTGGGACAAACTGCACTTATCTGGTTATTAATGTGAATATTTCTTGAATGCTGATGAATCTGTTCTCCATTTTGCAAAGGGCTTTTCAATGGCAACAGCGTGTTCCAGTAGGTCATATAGATCACATATGAAACCAAACTACAGCTGTTCTCACGCGGTAAATGGAGGTTTGTTAGGGTCGTTTTAGGAGGATGCCAACAGGAAAATTACCCTTGTTATGTCTGAAATCATCTGGCTGCTTTCATTCCAGCCTCCTGCTCTGCATTTACAAAGTGGGCGAGTGGTTTTTTGGTTTGTTTTCTTTAGCAACCATTGTTAACGAAAGCATTACACGCAATTATGTTTCAACATCAGAGTGGTATAAGTGGGAAATCTCAGCAAAGGGGAGCTCCAGAATATCAGGGAATATCGGGACAAAAGTCTCCAGAGTGAATAAACAGCACCGACTTTTTTACAAAGCTTGTTTGTCGTAGAAATCTGGATGATGAGGAGAACTCCTCTGAAAGTAAATCAGTTGGGCTGTAATGGGAATAATTACACCTCCACCGCCTCCTAATAATGGTTTAATGGTCCTCTTAAGCAGTAATATTTGTCCTCATGTCTGTGCATGTTCAGTTTTGATTACATAAAATATAGACAGAACGGCATCGAACCGCAGATTTGACCCGCTTGTTATTAAATTTGCACTTTTTTTAGCGTAACCTCACTTATAGAAGATCTGTATTCTTAGCCTGGCCGGAGCACGTCCACAGTATGGATGAAAGTGTCCGATACCGACTGCTAACAGCCCAGATGTGCTGCTTACAGTCAGAGGCCGTCGATGGCTGCAGGGTTATTGCTCTTTGCACGCACATTCCACATATAAAATATCTAAATTTGTGATAAAATCTTTCCTAACACGGATTTCTTTCTTCCTTTGGTGCAGTCAGCTGACGCCACAGTCAACACATCAATTTATTACAGTGACGTTATAAAGAAAGACTCCAGAAGGTCAGGACTGCCTGGAAATTTTCACTGAAACATCCCGTTTAGCTTGTCTAGACACAGTCAGATCCTGCTACAGCAGCGGAAAACAGGATCCCAGAGCAAAGCTAAAGAGAGAAGCTGCAGATAAAGCTCCCGTTTGCCAGGTCCGTGACCTCGGACGACGCTTGACGTGAAATCTCATCACATGCGCGCTGTGGTGTCCACAAACACCAACAGCAGGGGCCACATCAGGCCAGCCCAAACCCTAGACACACAGTTAGCACAGCGTCCTCTCCGGAAAAGCCGAGTTCCTCCCATCGCAAGAATCCCAGTTCATTCCCATAAGTTAAAAAACGTCTGGAGACTTTGTGGAGCAGATAGAAACGAGGACACGACGGGGATGAAGGCAGTCAGAAACACCCCACTCCATCCAGCTTTTAATTCATAGCAGCCAAGTTTCCATAGCTCTCACTTTAATACCACTCCGATCCGATCGATGCGGCATAATGAGGAATTCAGGACAGTGGACAGATTTATGATATCCGACAGCACCGCTGATCTGGTTGTGGTTTACGCGGGATCGTGAACGCACCACGCAGACTCATCAGACCTCGCAAGTCCCGTTTAAAGCCAAGACGGTGTCTCTTTTTAAAATAAATACAAGTAGAAATATCGGCTCGTGTCACACCGCCCCCGTTAGGATCCACCTTCTACGATGAATAATGCATTTTTCCATTTGCACAATAAAAGCATCCTAATAAATGTGCCGCGGGGCTTTTTTTGGCACGGGCCCCTCATCTGCGGAGCGGCCGGTTATAACCGCCGTTGCATTATTTACAAGGACGGGCCACTGAAGTTATTTGTTCAATCGGGCATCTGGCCGAGCGCGGCGACCTTCCTGCGCGGCAGGCAGCGGGGTCACGTATAAAGAGTCCATCACCGTCACCAAACTGCACCCTAAATCCCCTTTAATGGCTCCTCGCTCGGAGCTGAACCACAGCTAGTTCTGCCAGGACAGCGATTACAGCCACATGCATCACTTTTTACACCGGCCGCACGTCCTCACGTGTGCGCGGCCTAATGTGCTCAGCTTCTTCAGCCACGACAATTTAAGAGGCCATTTTAGATACGGGCTGCAATAAACAGCGCCGCAACGCCGCGGCCCGTTCCGTGAACCACGGCCCCAAAAGTGGAATAAAAATAATATATGTCCATTATAGCTGGGAGGGGAACAAGGTGGGAGCGAGTGACTGCACCATCAGGGCCACTTCCGTTGTTGGAGGGGGGTTCCTGGGATCTCTTCATCATTCGGCGCTGCTTTTATTTCTTTGATTAAAGCGACTCCAGCACATCCGCAAGAACGTGCGTAAAGGGCCGTGCGAGCGCCCTCGCCGAGCTCGTCACGTCTGCGTGAATTAGGTTAAGGTGAAAGCTGGAGCTGGGTCGATAGACGGTGATGTCGGGATGAGATCCACTCGCACCGACGCCGCAGTCGCAGCAATTACAGAGGCCATCGATTGTAGCGCCTGTAATACATCAGCCGGGAGAAATGAGCGGCCCGAAATGATCTCTCAGAGACGTGCTCGTGTGCAGCCGTGCGACTGTGGAAGCGCTCAGAAGTCCAAATCTAACGGGGCTGGAGGATTCTCACGCTCTCTGACCTGGACTCAGGCTCAGATCAAACCTGGAGGAATGGGACCGAGCTGTTTCTGTGAGCTTGGACGGGATCAGGGGCTGTGGTAGTAATCATCCTTGGGTAAACGCCATCAGCGCTGCACAGCCTGGACCACTTCACTGGACGCGTACCACTGTGGGACGGCGCCGCGTCCACAAGCAGCTGCGATAAAGCCGCAACGGAGAGGAGGCGCTTCTCCACTTTATCCAAGCCAGGAATAAATCCCAGATTTTTCCACAGCATCTCCCAGGCTTACGAAGAGGGATATGTGAACGGAGACTTTTAAATAATGCACGAGACGCCAAATCCCACGGGCGGACCTCTGCACACACACACACACACAGAGTGGTTTCTCCCATGGCGTTCTGAAGAGAAGCAAAATCTCCAGTGGGAGGATAGAAAACAGAAAGCTTTAATCCAGACCCAGTTTTAAAACGCCGTCGCCGAGCGCCACTCGTGTGTTCCTGAGGCCTGCTTCAACAAGGAAAACCTATTTCCTGTTGTGAGGGGGGAAAACAGGCAGAGGGCACCGCAGGAAAAGTGCTGACTCAGCGTTTAGCCTTTCTGCAACTGTCAGTGCAACCGGACTCGGCTGCAGCGTCCCGCCAGTCTGCCCGCTCAATGACGGCTCCCCTCCCTCCCCACAGGCTCAGAACATCCGACCACGCGGCTACACGGTCTGTTCCCTAACGGTTTTTATCCCACAATAGGAGCACAGGAGCGCTCGGAATCAAGACCGAGTTGTTTTCTCCCTTCAAGCTGTTGAACTTTCCGGGCCCCTGCAAGGAGAGACGGACCCGAGCACAATTAAAGACGTGTTAACGTTCCTTTATGAAATATCCAGCAGGGTGGAGGCTTAAAGAAGTGGCTTTACATCACATTAATGTGATTGTTATAGCAGAGGAAACATCTGACGCTCAAGCAATAAACGCAAGGGCTGTTTGCAAAAGAGCGTCTCAGGTAATGAGATCACGTCCAAACGTGTGATTGAGGGCTTTAATGTGTGCCCAATTAGGCCCCTCTCACTATTTTTGGATGGTTTGTGACTTTTTTAGCAGTAAAAAAATGAGTAAGAACATAAATATTAGATCTCTGCCGCTGTAGAAAGTACAAAATGTTCCATTTTTATGAGAGTCTTCAACAAACTGTGGAGAAATGAAGGGATTTAGAATAAAATGGCTCCGATTTTGGAATCAAAGATGCTCAACGGCGCTACAGCCAGAGGACAGTCTCCACAGCGCTGTGCATTTTTAGACGAGACGTTTTCTACCACCACCGATAAGAGCGACGAAGCACGAAGAAAAAACATCGTAAGAGTCGTAAGACTTGATGATTCTGAGCGTCCTGGATTCCGTAGTTTCTTCATCGGAGTCTTCGTTTCTCCGTTCCAGAACCGGGTCGTATTTTTCTTTTGAATTCCAGACAAACGGTTGGTTTTCCCGACTACGCAGCGTCTGCGACGGCCAAACGACGGCTGCGGATAAACAACCGAACCGACAACCATCGCCGACCTGGGATGGGAAAGTGTCACGTCTGCGGCGCGGCCGAATTTACCGCCATTTACGGGAACACACAAAAGCGCTTCTCGCCAGTTCGCCCCTCTCGCCTCCGCTAACAGCAGTGTCGACAGATGATCAACGACCCCGGCGCCTCTTCGGCTGCGGCAGCTCATTCGCACGCCGACAGGTGCCTCGGAGGCCCACGGCGGAGCAGGACGTGAGCTATTTTATAGTTATTGTACTTTAAGGGAGTCATTTTTCTCAGGAGAAACACAGCAGCCTGTCTTTGATGCATGAGCGGAGCTTTACTTTCTTTGCACTCGTTCCCCATTTTACTGCTTTTTTCCCTCAGTTGGGCGCATAAATGAAGAGCGTTCATCATGTGGCGCCGCTCCTTTATATTCCACACACTTGTGAGGTTCATACCAGCGCGATCTAAACGATCTGTATTAATTAGCCGCCAATTACAGGCAGAAACGTGTCCGGCCGAGCCGCAGAGTTAATGAGTCGGTCCGGTTTCGCTGTCACCGTGGCATGTGGCATCTGTGAGGAGTCACTGGTGTGTGACCCTCGGTGGCATTAAGGGCGGGTCTCACACACACACACACACACACACACACACACACACACACACACACACACAATTATGAAAAGTGTGCCTACAGTCGCCCGGCTTCTTTCATCTCTCATCAGCACATCTGACATCGCTCTAATTGTCAATGTATTATTTAGACAAAGAGCACAAAAGGCGCCGGTGGAGGAACCGGACCTTGATTGATGTTCCGGCACCATCGCTCATCAGTATTGCTGTCAGGCCGGGGAACGCTGCCCTCGCTGATGAGCTTTAGAAGACATCCACTGTGTCCCGGCTGCATTTATGTCCCGCATGCAGAAGTATTTGGACTATAAACAGACGTCCTGAAGGTGCCCTCATGGGGAACCACGGCACCGGCTCCGACCGGATGGTTGGGTTGGCAGTGATGAATGCAACATTAGCCGGGAATTAAAATTTCCCTTTCAATCGAGACCGTGTCAAACGTGATCTACGGCGTACGATAAAACCCATCACAGTGAAAGAGGACAGGAGCGGACATGTCCCGTCCCATTGATCAGCCCCATTGTCACAGAAACCCGAGCCAGCTCTTCAGATCTGGTCCAAAATCTAACATCAATATCAGACAAGCGCGCCGCTAATCATCCCGCTGTGTACGACGCATTTATCCGCAACAGCAACGACCTTTGACCTGAGCTGTGATGTCAAATATCATGCGAATGGACTGAAAAGCACTGAAAATGAGCTCTTCCAGTAGATGCTGCAGTATAGAGTTGCCCCCGACACACACACACACACACACACACTCACACACTCACACACTCACACACTCACACACACACACACACCACACACACACACACACACACACACACACACACACACACACTTCCTGTACTGTTCCCCACAGGTGCTTTGCTACAGATTGCATCATTGTGCTGCATCAGCTGATCAGGTTATGGAGTCAGGTTATGGGTCCGGGTCTAAGGGAATAAACGGTGAACCGGTGAACGGCCTGCTTGCTTTGCAGCTGCCAACATCTCTGCTAGTCTGACATTAAGAGTACAGATATTTTTTTAGAGCTCTGACTCTGGCTTCCCGTTTTAGTTCCTTTTTCTTTGCTAGAGCGAACAGGGGGGGTGGGACCACAGATGATGAACTAAAACTTTATTGTTCCTGTTCGTTCTCCTCACAATGGAACTCGTGAACGCCGTAAAGAAACAACTTGTGCGTGAGTTCTGCCACATTTCCCAGCACCTGACAGGAATTTATTTTACAGTGAAATCTAAATCTCGGATGAGCTCAGATGAAAAGCCGGGCTGGTACTGGGCGGTGTCACATGACCCCCTCCCTGGGCGCGGCCTTTACCAGCTCTGCCCTCACACAGAGCGGACGGTGCTCATTAAAGAGGCCATTATCCTTCCTTGTGGGAACGCCATACACATCAAAGGGAGAAGCCAACCTTTGCTCCGACCTTGGAGGCCTCGACGAGGTTACCAGAGGTTGGCGCCTCCTGACCCCCCCCCCCCCCCCCCCCGCTCTAATGCAGCACGACTGAGGGGTGACGGTCCAATATGGGTGGCGCACGCCGGGAGCTGCTTTTGGACTAGAAGTGTGTTTGATTTACAGATGGATCTGAGAGCAAATCAACGGCCAGCAGAGGTCTTTCATCAGGAGTTTTGCTGGAGCGATGGCGGCGGCGTGCTTGTAAATTTGGCCGGGCTCGTCGATCGTTCGACAGATAGCTGGGTAAATGAGAGAGCCGCGAGAATTTACACAAAGTACGCCTCTATTATTTTAGTATTTCCCACCGAGAGGTCTAAAAACAACAAGCTGAGGCTCCGCCACTGGCTTAGGGAGGGACTATTTATGAACATGCCAATCTGCAGGGTACAGGTTCCATTCAGAGGGTTTAGTGAGGGGAGGGAAGGAGAGAAACAAACTGCTGAACCAAGACAAGAATATTAGCTACTAAATCCTAAAGTTGATACATGAGATGGCCAGAATATTATGGATTACAGGCCAGTTTTAGCTTCTGCACATGCTAAGTTCAATAAATATCTCGGCAGGCCGCAAACAAGGTACTAGCATGACCGTTAGACGTTGCTGTTTGAACGCTGGGGGGGGGGGGTAAAAAAAAACCCACCAGTAACCAGAGGAGGCTGTTTGACGTCACAGTGGTTTATGGTGAAAAGAACCGGGACATTCTGGTGCTGTGCTGCTTTTCCATGGCTGAACCATTTTAAGTTATTGGGTTATCAGCAATAAACAGCCGGAAGCTTAGAAATTGATGGGGGGGGGGGGGGAAACATAAAGGAATAAATAAAGAAAACATAAAGGAATAAAGAAAACATAAAGGAATAAATGTAAAGAAAATGTAAAGGAATAAATGTAAAGAAAACGTAAAGGAATAAATGAGGGTCAGTATTATCCAGACGCTACAACGCTAAATGGAGGCTAGCAGGTGGATCAGCAAGGGTAATAGACCTGAAACGGAGGTGCTCACAAACACCGTGACACCACCTGAGGGCTGGTGGAGATCACAGCAGATCCACGCTGACATTTATCTGTCATTGTTATTCCAAACCCAACTTTTCTTTTCCCTCCTCGCCACTTCTTCTGATCCGGCACTCCAAATAGCGCCGTTGGCAGAGCGAACCATGCGCGACCAAAACGACGCCTTGGACAAATGAGCGCTCCTGTGGTACCTGTCACTCCACCCTCACCTGTCATTTTACCACCGTGGGGGGGTGGGTGGGGGGGGGGGGGGGGGCAAGGGTGGCGCTAAAAACAAACACCATTAGGAGGGAAAAACTGCAGAGCGTCAGCGTATCGGGAAGACTCAGCGGGAGGAACGGCTGACGATGCAGCACCTCAGAATCCATAAACACAAACAATATCTGTGTGACGTCAAACACGTTTGTTTCCATTTCCATGACCTGTGCAGCGGTCATTTATCCTGAGAACCCGAGCAGCTGCGCTACCCAGGCGCCTCCTCTCTGGACTTTACAGTAAAATGTGTTGACGTGGCACCACGGGTCCAACTATCAGCCATGCATCATGTTTCCTGCTCTCTGCATTTTGCTCCTAACAGCAGGTGTGTGTGTGTGTGTGTGTGTGGGGGGGGGGGGGGTTCCATTTAGCAAAGATAGCGGCGAACAAGTGTGCGGATCATCCAGGAGAATCACATTTTTTCCCTCCCTTCATGCAGCACGGGCGCCGCTCCGATCTAGAATGTTTACGAGTGGTAAACGCTGTTATGGAGGGAGAGATTACAAAAGCGAACCGGCTGATTAAAAAAGATCCGTGGAGGGGGGGGGGGGGTAGCAGCCTGCCGCTGTAACTAATGCCTGGATTTGTTTCCCCCGGCGGCGCCATGACCCGATAGTAAATTTGCAGCATATTACTGTGGAGGGCGAGGACCAGCATTTTGGGTCATGAAATTTAACTTACAAAATTTAAAACCTGCAAAAGAGGGATTAACTGAACTCGGTGCCGCTCCACTGTTGTCCCCCAGTAAGGAGTCCTGGGTTCAGCCATGCTAAGCTAAAGGCAGCAGATTTAGCAGGCAGACGTCTGCAAAAAACAGGAAACGAGCCCAGTCCACAAAACCCTGAACAATTCATTAACTTTTAGGTTTCGTGCATCACCTAAAGGGACACAAAGCTTTTTCCATTCGGCCTCATCAGCTTCCCTAAATCATCACTCGGTTCCTGATTACAGCAACACTGCAGGGGAAGTGCAAAACTAGACTGAGCTGTGGGATCGCAGGTCTGGTACCAGTCCCCTCTGGATGGTTTTTGCACGCTGGTGGACTTTCAAAATAAAAGTGTCTTCAAGATTTGGTGGCAATAGTGTCCGGGTGGAAAAACGATCGTATCATAAAGTGTTCAAACTACAATCTAAATAGCTGAGGTTCGTTCTGAGGATTCAAGTCCTGAGAGTTTAAAGATTATCTTCAGCCACGTGGCAGCCGCTCCGTCCTCCCCCTGGAAATATGCAGCCAAAGTGAGATTAAGACCCCAAAATAGGCAAAAGCCTGGAGCAAAATCATGTGTAAAACTATGAATCTGCTGAGCTGCTCTGGCCCTCTGTTGCCGATGTGTCCCTGACCTTGGCAAATATATAAAAATGGATGGCTGAACAGTTAAATTTCCAAGTATACGCCGAGGCGAATCCAATTTTTCTGTTCTGAAATGACCTTTTGCAGAATGGGTCCTGATCGAGACCGGTGAATTCTCTGAATTGCTTAAATGCCATTTTCAATGCTGCATCGTGCCCAGATCGCATCGTACATTATTAACATCTGTCATAATCCATCAGGTTCTCCCCTCGCTCCGTCCCGGTCAACCACGCCTGGGCCGACTGAGCGTTCAACCAGCAACCCCGCGTAAAAATCGATTCTCCAACATAAACCAGACACGGTCCCAGATCGTACGTGTGAATATACCCTAATGCCATACGTCACAGCCCATTCACGCTAGCTGGGAGTCATGTGTATTGATTTGCTGCCACTGATCCTCATCAGGCGCACAAAGGTCAAGCGTGATTAAGGCGAGTTCACGTCTTCTGGAGAAAAAGGCGTCAACAACATGGAACAGCGGCAGGGTTTGTTACCCTCACCGTGTCCGACCAGCACGGTCTCTTACCAGCCTCTCCTGAGTTAGCGCTCCGCCACCTCCCCCCCACCTGCCCGGGGCCGAAGCAGCGCCTGCAGATACAGCCGGCCCTAAAATATAACTGCCTGACGGTTCCATTGCAAGTACTCGCCGCCCTCCGAGGGGGCTACCGTTATTCCGTTCCATAGATCATGGATTAATGTGCCTTTCCGTGCTCAGGAAAGCCTCCTTTAAGCCTGGGGAGGGTTACAGCACGGGGAGAGTTGGAATAAGCACGAAAATGCAAACATCTACAGTTTAGGTGCCTTTATGGAGGCATACAACCATCAACACGCCTAACGCGACGTGTTTAGTCTCAAAAAACCAAAAAAATGGAGCTGATGTGAGACAACATGTCCGTCCTTCATCACTCCACCATGTTGGGCAGCGACATTGGTAATTATCTGGGAAAACCTCTGCTCATTTTAGCTTCCATCAGCCAATGTGGTGGTGGTGGTGGTGGTGGGGGGGGTGCTGGACATAAATTTTGCATCACAGTGAAACTTCAACCACTTTAAAGATGAAGGAACTCTCAGAGATCAGTGATGATGTCTTACTTCTCCTGTGTGAGGTGCTCTTTGATGGCCCCCAGGGTGACCAGGCTGCTGGTGCCCTGCAGCAGCCTGCAGGTTGCCAGGTGCCGCTGGTACCGCTCCTGCAGACAGGCGTTCTCGGTGCACAAGTCGGACACTTGCTGCTCCAGCTCCTCTATCCGCCCCCTCTGCCTCTCCAGCAACTCCTGCTGGGTGTCGATGATCCTGTTCAGCTCCTTCAGATAGTCCGCAGCCCGCGTCGGGTTCTCGCTCGGGTTCTCCATTCCGCTCCTGTAGTTGTTCCTGTTGTAACGCAGAAGCATCCGGAGGTGGCTCCGCGGCGTCCAGGCGGCGTTTAAGCGCCACAAATCAGCTGGATGCGCCTTTTCCGCCTCGCCATTGTTTAAATCGATGCGGGTGATCAATCAAAATCCCAAATCCGCCTTCCAGCCTTTCCAAGTCCCGCCGCAGAAAAAGCAGAGCTCCTAATTAGGCGCCGATGCGAATGTCAGCACGCGTCAAACGATCAATCACGCACGCGAAGACGCGCCACGCCGAGCGGATCGCGCTGGGATCGCTCCGAGTGGCGGCGCGCTGTGACAGTCTCTGCACGCTTGCCTCCATGCTGCTCCCGTGACTTTTCGTAAACAGACGCTGGCTGTCGGGTGGGCGGGGCCACGAAGTTTTATGAAGCCGCGGGTCGCGGCGCGCGTGCGGAGCTGGCGGCTCCGCGGCTGCTGGAGGCTCGGATGCGACTTTGGAGCGCGTCTCTGCACATTTCAGGTGACTCCTTCTGCCGCTGTGCCAACATCGCACGTTTCGATTACTTTGCTGCTGTACTGTGGCGTGTGTGCGTGCGCGCCTGTGAGAGAGAGTGCGTGCGCGTACAGATTGGTGCTGCAGAGTGCGTTTCCTGCTGCGACTGGATTGTCATTTTCACCAGCAGGCTGCACCCCCCTCTAGTGAGAGATGCTGTCGGAGGGCCCTGGCAGGGGGATTTGAGAAAACACATCTGTGCGTGTGCGGGTGTGTGTGTGTGGGGGGGGGGGCACCACATCTCCTCATGTATGCGCCCCTGGTGCAGGAGTGTTTCATGAAGTCAGTGTCAAGGTTGGATTAGATTCTGCTCCTTTTCATTGATGTAGAATAAGACTGACAGGAAGTGGAATTACTCATGGGTGACGGCAAACATCTTGCAGCCCCCCCCCCCCCATGATGGCATTCATGCCAATCCAAAGAGCAAAAGTGCCTCTTTGGTCTAATCACACTGTATTGGATTTTACTTCTTTGGCACCAAAAAGCAGAGCGAAATGTCCCGTTCGACGGTTCTGCTCGCTACTGAAGCGCGGCCAACGGAGCGGATCCCTCCTGTCTGACCCAGGATCAGCAGCACTGGATCACTGGGCTCAGTGGCTTTACAGTGGGAGGACGGGTGACGTGTCTGCGACCTTTTCAGTGTCCTCGGCTCTGATATAGACCTCTTATTTTATGCATCTCATCAGAAGCATCAGAGATATCGGTTGCAAATATGAGTTCAACAGTTGCACATCAGTTCATGTTAGAAAATGTCAGCTGGAGAGTATTCGGAAAGTGTTTGGGAGACATTATTTGCTCAGGAACTTGACAAAGTGAACATCTCTCTTACAGGAACACTTCTTTTCTCCTCTTTTCTTTTAGTTTTTGGATGTTCTGGGACGCCGTGAGAACAGAGGCTGGATGTTGTGTTGATGAAATCAGGACTGGAAGTTTGTGGCTCAGCACCCGAAGGCAACACCCAGACTGATGAAACCCGTTTAATGTGGAGGCCGAGCTGCAGCGGGAGGGGGGGTTCAGGACACCGACTGCAGATGGAGGGTTTTATTTTTCCAGGGAGTCTCCCATAATCCAGGCTGAGAGGGCCCTGACACGCCAATCGGAGTGATGTACTGCCCACGGCGCGTCGACGCCGCCGCACGCCATGTTTAATTCAACGCGTACCAAACTTGGACCCTCCATCAGCAAAAGAGTCTCGCTCAGACGTTCAGTATCCACAAACTCTTGTGCTTTGTGTTTGTAAGAAAAGAACAAACCCCCGCAAACATCAAAAAATCTTTGACTCTGCATTCCCATATCGTCCAATTACACTAAAATAGAGCAGGAAAAAAAGAGAAAACCTCAGTGTGAGCGCTGCCAACTCTGATCTGAAGTTTATTCTTTGGCCTAATACCCAGAGAAACACATCACATTTCAGCAAAACCATCCATTAGCTTTTGAGTCACGTCCAGGCTTGAATACCGATCCAGGATCTACATCTGGATCTCAACCAAAGGTGCAAAGTGGAGACGTCGGGCTGATTTGAGTCATATTTAGACTTCCCCCGACTCATTTGTCTTTGCTGGTAGTTACAATGATTTGATTGTTGATTCCTGTTCTGTGGAGTTTGCCCCGTCTCCTCTGCTCTCGGGCTCCCTCCGCTCTTCCTTTGGCCGCCCGGTCCCATCACCCAGCACCAGCCAAAGATTTATTTTCCGAAGCCGCTCGGTGGGGCCAAGTTGCTCTTATAAAACGGTTGCTGGATACGCTGAAAGAAGGGCCCAAATCATTTAATCAGAGGACGCCAAGAAGCTTCGCTGGGCCCCCGAGCACTTCAAATCTGAGTGCAGTCAGGATTGATGTGAGCTGCCTCCCGCACAAGAGCAACGTTGTAGATGGTAAATATGCTCTTCTAACAGTCATAAGAGGCACAATTAAAGTCACAAATACCGGCTCTGTACGAGCTGTATGGATTTTCTTACGGAGCAGCTGTGACGGAAATGTTCTCTTCATCCAGTTCTTTATCAAATCAAAGCAGCAGCAACACGGCTGGAGCTTTATTGGGTTTGCAGTGACATTAATGGTGTTTTTATATGAATTTAGGAGCAGAAACCCGATGGCTTCTCCTTTTCATTCCGCCGTTTCTCTTCCCGATCAACCACTCAGGCAACAAGGAAAGTGCTACCAGTGCTGCTACATCCAGCCCGACAGATGAGGCTCTCCATCTCAACCCATCCAGGTTTCGCCCCACGTGCAACCAGCAGCTTTAACAATTCCTATGCAGGTCTTGCTCAATCCCCCCCCCCCCTCCATTGATCCCCTCCTCTGACAGCGCACTAACCCATCCGCTTTCCCTTCACCCTGGACGCCTCCACGCAGGCCTGCTGCTCACGGGGCTGACAGGACGGGGCTTGTGCGGCTCCCGCGCGTTAATGGAGAGAATAAATTGAGTGTCGTTTCAGCTTAACATGGCCGACTGCCTTAATGAGCTGTGGATACACCGTTAAACCCACACGCTGCCACCATTGAAAAAAAACAGGTAATTTCCACCTTTGAGTCGCATCACATTTAAACTGAAGTCGACACACACCTGCCGGGCTGGATGGCCGATCAATCCCCCCTGCCCCCCCCCCAACGCAAAATGGAGATAAGAGTTTTTCTGAGCATCTCAGAGGGCCCTGCTGTGGTCACACCGCAGCTCCGCCTGAGCAGAAACGCCCACCGCGCAGAAATCCATCAATCTTCTTCCACTTTATCCCCCACAGGGGTCACGGGGTCATGCAGCAGAACAATGCAGCGCTGATCTGTGATTGCATCACAGCGGTGAAGAACGGGGGAGAGGTGGGGAGGGATCATCTTCGGCCGCATGACAAGTAATTCTACGGTTGCCATTCCAGCCCGGCGACCTCCTCAGTTGTGTTGCCGGAGTGTGGCGGGCCTACAAATTAGCCTTGTGACCAGGTCTCGTCTCGGCTGTACACAGCAGCGTGGCAGGCAGATGGGGAGATGTTTGATTAGCGGCTGCAGACCTTTACGCATCCTCCGGGAGTCAGAGACGACAGCCTAATCCCCTCGGTTTCCTCTACACAACAGCAGCTCGCTGGCGTTGGAACGTGGGGTCATTTACGTGTTTTATCCCACTATTTATAAAGGTTGTGGCCTTTACTGACAAACTGAGCAGATAAATAATATAAAAGAGGATTAGCGGAGGGAGCAGGTGTCAACAAACACAGAAAACAGAACAAGAGCAGTTAAATGAATCTGCACTGATGCAGGAAATTAATTCTTGGGGATGTTTTTGAAGATTGGAGGTCGAGTGCGCGCCAGAGACTAAATCAGCACTGGAAATGAAATAAGTCCTCAATTCAGACAGACTGCAGAGCCGCGCTCGGTAATTACAGAGGAAATTGCTGCGATTTTTTTAAAAGGACCAATTGATTTGGTTAAATAACCAAGAAAAGCCAACGCCGTCAGAATTAGGTTCTTTAATTGGCAAAGGCAAGCATATAAACACACAAACTTACAGACTTGTGTCTTTAACGGGCAAAATTAAATCAACAGAGAGAATACTGGAGTCATCTAATAGTCCCACTGCAAAACTAGATAACATAAATAGGTTTCCTTTTCACACTCCTGAAAATTCAAAAAAAACATCTGGATTAAAAGGAAAACACACATATAGTCTCCTACAGTGATGTCTTCTTGAAATGAGAATAGGTCACATTTGATTGCCACTGAAACGACATCGGGATTTAAAACGGAATGGTGGTTCATATTCCTTAACGATTTCACAGGACAGAAGGACGGAGGTGAACTTGTTCCGGCTCAAAATTGACTCAGTGTATTTGAATAATGGGAAACGCTCCCCAGTTTATGCACCGCATCTTCACAGGACAAATAAGCTGCAGCCCAAACACAGTCTTTATCGCTCATAAAGTTTGATTTACCCAATAATGGTCCTGAGTTATGGAAATTCACATGTTATATATGATAAGTAGCACAAATAAAGGATAAACACATAAATCAACAACACAGTGAAGAGCAGAAATGAGATTTGGGGCTTTAAAGCACTTTGGAAGATGCCAGTCAATAAAGGGGGGCTTTTTTGAATTTATAAAATCAATCTACACACCCACCCTCACATATACACTCTTGTACGCATGCAGTTTTTCAGCAGCCTGAAGTTCTGAACATCTGTACCAACATGTAAAGAAAACAAAAACAATACATTCACACGGATGGACTGAGGCACATTTTTACATGCATCAAACGCACATGGTGGTGATGGTTAACAGGCATCATCAGGATCTGTAGTCGGGAGAGTACAGACGCAGCGTGGGGCTGCTCTTTGGGTCTGTCAGAGGCATTCTGTGGTGGAAGGAATTCCTGTCTGGAGAGTCAAAACCTGAGGGAAAAACACAAACGGGGATGAAGAAACAAGAATGAGATGAGCTGTATACAAGCTTTATTTAAATTACAGCCAACAGTGACAGTACTTGACGTCATTTTCGGCGTCCTCGTGGTGAAAGCAGGGTAACTTTGTTCTTTTGGGCTGAACACATTGTGGAGGACTGCAGGGGAGAGAACAGAAAGGGAACAGCCATTTTAACCAACAGCAGCTACGGCAGTGACGGCAAATTACTGTGACCCACCGATGATGATGATGGCTGTGCTGGCCAGAAGAGCGAACAGGGTGAAGAACATCATCTGATAGCTGTTTATGAAGCTGTACAGGGAGTGGCCGCCCTCCATACCAACGACAGGCACAGCGGCTGCTGACAGAAAGCGGTGAAAGAGACACAAAAGCCAGTCAAAGCTCTGAAGGAGGACCCTCCTCTGGTGTCAATGGAAGACAGAAATGCTGGTGAACGTCACCTCACAGAAGGGACACCTACCTTGAGCAGCGGCGCTGGGGTCAGCCACGTGGATCAATGTGACTGGGATAACAAGGGTCTGGCCATATGAAGGGCTGCTTATGGAAACAGAGGCAGTGAGCGCCGCCTGGGGGTCCACGGCACTGACGGTGTACTTGCAGAAACTGGGGAAGCCTCGGTGTACCTCCTTCTCCACAATGGCAACGTTGGAAGACGTAGACACCACCTGAAGACGAGGAAACACATTATTACACCCGCAAAGACAAACAAGTGTTTTTCTTTTGTAAAATCTTTAACAGAACTGAGTTTTTTTTCCTGCGTCCTCATTTCTACATTAACAGGCGGAGAAGCAGCACGGCTCCACTTCACCACTTCAGGTTTATACAGATGTCAACTCTGCACTGTTGCACATCTCAGAGGTTAAACAGCTTTGACACTCCATAGTGAACATGTAGCGAATCCTGAGAGAACATCTGCGTTCACTTTAAAATCCTTGTTGCCAACTGATCCGTTCTGCCTGCAGTACCCTTTGCAGCCCTCCGTTCCCCTTTCCTTCCCCTACAAGTTAACATAAAGCTTGTCAACACGTGTCCTGACCAACCTCGAGGTTGGACAGAGCCACATCTGGGCCATAGATGGTGAGTTCGGCTAAAGGATGCAGGCTTGAGAGCAGCAGCTCGGTCTGGTCGGAGTATAGGCCTGGCTCTAAGGGCAGGACGGCGCCGACTTGCTCCCCAGAGGAGACAGTGTCCTCCAGGACTGCCTTCACCAGCAGGTTGGTCATGGACATGCTGAGCACCCGGGTTTGTTGGTCAGTCATCGGCTGCAAAGTGATAGAACAGGTGTAGAGGCCTGTGGGAAGGTCAAAGAGAAATCAATGAGTTTAGAAGAAGAAACGACGATAGCTGTCAGAGTGTGGGGTCCTCAGGTCCTTGATGTAAGCTCATAATTATGCATTCAAGGTAAAACACTGTCAGCTACAGCACTAAAACTGGTGCGTAACAACCACAATAACTCTCTGTATATAGATGTTCTTCAAGAGACCTTGAGTCGTGGCGTTCATGGGGAAATTGTTTGACCATGACAACGCACCCAAACTTTCCTCCCAAGTAAAATCCACCATCTCTTCCTGAAAACGCCCCTGTGGGATGGTGCATCGACAACGGTGCCGTGTGATAAGGAGCTTGACGGGTTGACCAGCCAGACCAATTTGTTCCCAAACTCCGCCACAAAATCAGTCCACAGAGGTCTAATTTTCCTGTGTGCAGGACTCCATGGATCAACTGCCAAGATCCAGATATAAGACATGCAGAACCCCCAGAGGCCATGGCACTTGTAGATGGCCTTCTAATGCACAACTGGTCTTCAATGTAGTGTATTTTTCCTTTTTGCTTTATTTCAGTGGCACATTTCAATTCGAAGAGTCTCATCCCGGTGGTACAGACAAGAAGAATCGCCCCATATAAGCCAATAAACCTGGGCGAAGCCCCAAAAACAATTAGGATTGTATTTTTAAAGAAGAGAAAAACAATCACATAATCAATAATGTTGAAAATAACCCTTTGTATCATCCACCAAATTCACCCCAAGAGCAATGAAAGTATTGATTATATCCTGGCCAATCACATCTTCCCATCAGCCATGCAGTCAGTTAACTGTTTTATCACTTTTACTTTGGTACATGCTTCTCAATATATTCAAAGAGGCATGTAAATGTTACTAAGGTATCCTTAAGTCTATGATTTAAATTAAAATGATCACTTCCTGTTCCTCCATGCAGCAACACATTCGCTTCCAACTAAAAAAGGTCCTCACCGATGCTGGTGTCAAAGCCGGTGTGTGTTTTGAAGACATCATTAGCAGCAAAGTCGATAGCATCACTCGTGAAGCTGAGGTGGCAGCTGAGAGAGGTTTCTGGGTGCAGCTGAGAAATGGCTTCAGTCTGGGCAGGAGAGCAGGTTCCTGCAAAACAAAAGAACATTAGCATTAATCTGTCCACTTTCATCCAGGCAGTTACAAATTAAAGTTCACCGCATGGAAGCTTCTGCCTCAGAGTTAAATAAGAAGATTGATGCCAGGTTTCTATCTTTGAAATGAGGCCGGAGACAACAAAGACAAAATACACAATGAAAAATAAATCCCCATCTATCACTAATAATCAGTTTATATATGTTTCTAACAAAAAGCCAGGCCTATCAACAAACAAATACATTTGAGACCGGTGCCTCTCAAAATGGTGCCTCTCTTCTGAAGTACGTCATTTTTCATTTTGGGTTGGTATTTTTTGAGAACAGGCTGAAAAAATTGAGAATAAAGACCCTGCTGAGAGAAGGGGAGCCTGGAGCTCCATCAGAGCGCAGACATCTAAATGACCGGTGGATCGGTCTGATTAATGAGTGTTTCAGTGCACGAGATTTAGTCTTGGGGGTTGAAAGGAGGCCGAAACAGGAGGGTTAATGACAACAGACTGGAGAGGCTCGACGCAAACGCTGCACAAATTGTCAACTTTATGCTTCACATGCGCTGCAAGAGCTGATGCAGTTATACTGGGATCAGAGGGAGCCTGGTCAGTACCAATCAGATTGGTTCCTCTCTCTCTGGTGGTGAGCAGGACCTTGGTTTCTTTGCCATTCCTCACTGGTGTTGGCTGAGCCATCGCTGTCGCCCTTGGAGCTGCTTCTACAACCACCTACAGCGAAATATAAATATAAAAAGTCAAGCCTTGCCTATGATGGTTATAAATAATTACATCTTCATTTGCAATCAATCACACTCTCAGCACACTAAGCAGATTAAAATACACTGGGTAATGTAATAACTGTTCTCTTTTACCTCTGCTGGTGTTTTCTTTCACGCTGTTTTTTTTAAATATTTAGCACCTTGTTGTTGAAGATAAAATACCTCTGACCGAATCTCATTAATTCTCGTTTGGCTCATTTTCATATTTTCATATAAACCTGTTGGTTTGGCTCCCTGCTACACTGCAAAGCTGATTAATACTTTCCTCACTCCATCATGTCTTAGGCTCAAAAGCAGCCGTGCAGATGCACAAGGTTGTGTGTTGATGAAAAAGTGGAGCTATCGTCTCTGTGTTGCAGTCTCAGCCTCATTATGATGAATTACCCTCAGGATTGATAGAGTATCGCACTGAAGAGAAGATCCAAATCTCCGGAGAAGTAAAAAGACCAACGTTGGCATAATCATACCCCTCAGATTCTGGTTCTTGTAGCTCATTCATCACAGCCAGAGATTCATTATTGAACGCACCGGGGTTTCTCAGAGTCTGGCAGTGAATCGTTGGAAATAAGCTTGGAGTTGTACCTCTGTGTACGTTTTCAAAATTCCGGGTATCTCGTAGTAGAGAGTAACCGTCCCAGAGTCTCTGGCTACTGCTGCGCCACTTTTGGGGTCCACCTGCAGGACACCCGGAGCTGAGGAGCGCCAAGACCCGAATCCACCTGCAGGGAGGGTAAATTGGTTCCTACAAATGTACTGGTTTCATATAAACTTCAAAGCTCTTAATCTATCTTCATCAACATGGTGGCAGCTACAAGAGTACACGTTTCCCCCCCTTTCTCTGACTATAAATAGGTGAACCCTAAAACCATGTATGGGATGTCTCACCATCTGGGTTGGTTAACTGCACACTGAAACAGACCACGTCCCCGACCACCAGGCTCTGGGCCTCCTGTGGATGGATAGCACGCTCCACAGGTATTGGAACATAGTCCAAAACGCCGACATTTCCACTCTCTTGCACAGCGAGAAGAGTCAGCCCCACGTTGATGGTCCTCACGGTCAGCGTGTCGTTACCGGGTCCGACCCCGACCTGCACCAGATCATCTCTGCACAGAGCAGCAGCACAGACAGAATCATCCCATGTTGAGTCAATTATTACAGTAATTATTATTGACTAGCTTGTATTGAGCGTTGTTTAAAGCCCTTCAATGTTCTCCTGCTCCTAATTTGTTCCACCACTTCATCTTAAACACTCAAATATCCCAATTGTGATAAGATACAAGTGAATCTAGTCACAGGTTATCCCCCAACACCATCAAACTTTAATTTTGATACTTCTACCCAAAACATTCCGTCAGCGTCTGCAGGAAAAAAAGCAAATCGATTTACAAGGCAGAAAGATGTAGGAGTCTCTCACTGGAAAGGCAGCAGTGCTCTTCTTTGACTGATTAATTTAGTTCACTCAAGGGGAAAAAGCTCAATCTGAAAAGGGCTTGATTGAACGGTCTTTAAATGAAGGTTGTGAGCATCATGTGATAAGTGCTTCTAAACTCTGCCGTCACCTGGGTTACCCCGCGGCACTTTCCAAGCACCAACTCTGACAGAGGACAATGCCACTGTGTTCAACTTAATAACTAATAATTGTCAAACTATCACAATCACAGAGGAAGCAAGCAAACAAAAATTATATTTTATAAACCTATTCAAATATGAAGCTTAAAAAAAGATTAAAGAAGACTAGCTGAAACTCATAACTTAATATCTAGTCATTTTATTGAAGGGTCATGTTCCGTATCCTACTGGCTTTGTCTCATACCCACACTGCAGTTAAGGTGAGAAATAATTTCATCAGTTACTCGAGTCGCTTGCCTGAATTCATTCATTTGCAATTGCAAAAAAGTGTTTGCCGAGCTACTTCGGGGGTTGATGTAACGTGTCTGACGGAGGGGAAAAACGGGGAGACGTTAGATCATGTGGGCTGTGTGAGTTTGCACAAAAGAGAGGCCTTGCTAACTATCTATACAGAGATGTTTATAGCTTACAAACCCTGGATAATGGCTGTGAAACCAGGGAGTGTCGAGCGGAACCTTCCTCCCCTCCCCGTCAAGGGGAATATTTACACACTCGCTTTATGAGTTATGTTAGTAAGTCCACAGAATGCCATAAACAACAGGAAGAGGGTGGTGACAGACCTGTTTGTGGAAAATGTTAGGTGGGAGTTGGAACTGTGCAGAATCTCTCCAGTGCTGGCATGAAAGTGGACTGTGAAGGTGAGAGCCAAGCCCAGAGGAAAGGCTTTCAGGCTCTCTCTGGTGTGTGTGTAGAGAACAGGGCTGGCACTGAAGCGAACATAAGACACCGGCAACACCTGAGGAGAACAGGAAAAAGAACAAAGAAGTTAACCACTTCAAAACGGAAAGGTGAAGGAAGGTTTCTAAACTCAACATCTTCCTCAGTGAGTGACTGGAGTTTAAAAACCTCTGAAATTTGAAACGGGTGAAAATGTTTAAGCATACCACCATAGCCTATTGTCAACCCTCAACAAACAACAGTTCTTCAGCTGACCTTCACAGCGAGGACAAGAGTCTGATTGACACCAAAGGTCTCTTGCGAGGTGACCAGCAGAGAGGAAATGCCAGTGAGAGAGGCAGAAGAGAGCAATCCCTTATCATCCACTTGAGCGATAACAATCTGCTCAGGGCATTCCAGCATCCGGTAAGAGACTGCACCAACACCATCTCTAGCAAATGCGGGGACATAATTCGTTTTGTCAGACTTGATTCACGACATTTGCCGTCACCCATACATTATCATAATGGACAAAAACACATTTATCTATAACTTACCTGTTTGTTTGAAGTTTGAGGGCTGAGTTTGGAGCCATCAGTATCTCCTCAGCATTGATTTCAGGATTAAGCATGTACAGCTTGTCGTAGACCTTGATGAAAGGAAAAACTGCAATTATTAGAGTTTCTGAATCATCCTTTGATGCTTCCGCACTAGTGAAGAGTCAGTTTTATGTAGTTTGAGGCTTGGAGAAACTAATCTGTAGTCTAATCACTTCACAAGTCATCAACCCCAAATATTTCAATGTTCAGCAGCTTTACAGCGCTGCTGTCTTATGATAGTCTTATCATTTATGAGAAAGCAGCAGGGGATTCTGATTAGCATGTAAAAGGGGCTGTGCTTATGCACTGAAAATATCTTTATAGTGTTCCTTTTACTTTTACCTGGATCTGGATTTCATCTGAGAGTTCTTGTTGATTCCCCATTAGCTGTCCAGCTTTATGGTCAGTGACTCTGAGCACTACTTTGAGCCCAGTTCGCCCTCTTGTCCTCGCAGTCACACTCATTCCAAAATTATGCTCTGACTGGAGCTCCACATTAGCCTGAGGGTGACAAGCCCCAGAAGAATGACAAAAGAAAGAATGACAAAATAGCAGTGGTAAATCAAATAAAAAACAACAGAGGGTGTGGGGAAAAGAATGAGGCAGAATTTAAACAGAGGCTTAGCCAGCGCATGTTTTTTTAAGATGTAATGGAAGGAGGAGACATTCAAAAGACAGATGAAAGTGTTAAAAGAGCAGCTGTACGCTAAAATTTTGGGGGCCAGTTCAGTCACAGATGCATACCGATACCTCAGTATGTCTTGGCTGAACATCCAGAATGTCTCTTTTGGTGGTGGACCAGTGGAAGGTCAGATGTGGGACAGTGTTACCGAAGGAAAAGGGGGTCTGATTAGTGGTCAGACCCATTACATAGACAGGCATCTATGGAAAAAGATGTGAAAACAAATTAGATTGGCCATGAATAACACTGATCACTGACTCCCCCCATCAGTTAACTGCAGCACATAATTCAGTTCTGAGCATTAGGATGGCACAATAGTCCTAATGGGTAATTTGATGATACCAAAATAATACCTGCGTTCCAGTCTTCATCCGTGTGATGGGTGCTCTGATTCGAATGGCCACCAGTTGCACAACCTCCACCTCAACCTGATCCTGAGTACAGATGAACATTTTATCTAAAATTAGCTAAGAAAGGCACACCTCAACCCTCACAATCTGGAGTTGCACTTACCTGGGACACAACAACGAGCTTCCCAGTTTCAGCATCAACAGCCTGGACAAGTCCGGTCACAGTGACATTGCCAACACTAACACCGGTAACGTGGCCCATGCCACTGACGGAAGCAGCTTTGGCATTGGAAATAGAGAACAGGATATTGGACTGAGGCTGAGGACCGCCCTCAGATGTGATCTATGAATGACAGAAGGAATGAAAAAGATGAGGAAGAAAAGGAAAAAGAAACAGAATGGAGAGAAGAAAAACAGATATCAGTATTACACTGCATCCTACCAGTCAGTAAAACACCTGGTAATAATTTGCTCAATGGTATTATAGCTCGAATGTTAAACTAATCCAAATGATATAACGTCAATCAGCGTACATACATAATGAAGATAATGAAGAACTGGCTTCTTGGGGAGATGGTAAAAGCTTTTTAACAAGGGAGTTGAAGCAAACGAGAGTGCGCTTGAAGTTCAAACCAAGAGCAATTAAGCAAATATCGTCTTGCAGAGGAGACATGGCAGAGGGCTCATTTGGAAGACCACAAAAATTCATCTGCCCAGATAAGCAGCGACCAGCTGTTTGGAAATGAGTCTTTAGCATCAAACAAACCTGCATCATCGCTCCAATCAACAGGGTCATTTTCCTGGGGATGAGCTTGAAGGGCGGAAATACCTGGAAGCCAAAAATAAAAAGATTAACAAGCGCAGAACATGTAGGGGTGAAAATATGGATGGATTTTACCAGACACTCATCAGAATAATACCTCGATTGGCTGAGGTAAGGAATTCACTTTTCTGCCATCTTTGTCCACAACAACGGCTGACACACTCGTCTGACCAATGAAAACTCCTTTTACCAGATAAACAGCGGTATCGTGTTCTGTAGACTCCGCTAACGGTCTGTAAATGGAGTGAAAATGTACGTTAATTCTGCACATACGGAGAAACAAGCTGCCTTATTAGCACCCCCTCCTGTTTGCTAACTGACACTACAAATCAATATGCGACGTCACATTACAATGCACAATATGGTCCCACATGTAAATCAATTCAAAAGCATAATCTGTTCTAGGGTGACTCGAACCCTGTCTAGTGAAAAGTTTCAGTTGTGTGCAAATACAACTACATTTCCTAACATAATACTGCGGCAGGCGAGAGTGTCGTGGTCACTATGGAAGGTAGTAACTCATTACTTACACCAGAGAGAGTATAGCAGAAGCTGCCTTGAGTTTGAGATTCATGTATTCAAAATAGCTGGCTGGGAAAGGTTTCTTATTTGAGTCCAACACCCTGACGTAAGCCCTCACAGATTTTCCGATCTCCACCTGTAAGATGAATGACACGGATCACTGGTGAAGTAATCCTCTTGGTTCACAGGCAGGACAAACACATAATGATGTAAATCCAAGACGGCCTGTCACGAAAACGAGGAAGGAAAGTGTTCAAAGGGTAACAACCATATGCACTGCTGAGGAATTACTGAGGCATCTCAGGAATGTGAGGTCCTGATAACAGGGATCATCTCGGTGATGCAGTGTCTAGACCCACCAAGGTGAAGGATTACGGGGGGATGAAATCTGACCTTGTCGACCACTCGAATAGAAACCTCCAGGATGTTGGAAACGTGGACCATGGCTGTGGCAGGTGCTTGAAATGCCAGACAAAGGTCATGAACCATCACCTTGACGTTCCCTGGGTGGGTAGGAGAAACCTTGGCGCACGAAAGATTCAACACTTGGGATTAGAACGGGCACTATGGATTTTAGTGGAAAATAACCAGTCTCATTTGAAGATGGCTTACTTGAACTGTACTTTGGGCTTCCTGGAACAACACATCAACTATCCCTTTAAAGCTGGTGTTGACAAAGAAATAACCAGAACCTTCTTGCAGGCCTAAGTTTGCCTGCAAAAAAATTGTAGAGTTATTAAATGACAATTCTTAATGAAAGAAACTCTAAAACTATCATGACCCAAATGCCTTACAGATAGCACTAACAGGGTGGGAGGTGAACTAAAACAGAGTTTAAAATCCTCTGACACACACTTCAGCAACCAGTATCTGACTCCAAATGCCCAAAACTATGCATACATGACTTCCCATACATGAGCTGGTGGGGCACGGTAAACTTATCCTTTTGAACATGTGATGCAAAGTGTGCAGATTCACGGCAGTCTCGGTAAATCTGTCCTTACCTGCACGTCTGGGTGGTTGTATATGGTTAGAATGTTAGGAGAGATTTTCACATCTTCCACTAAAAGCAGCTCCAGAGTGGCTGAGACGGGAATCAGGGGGTCATACTGTCAACAGCAAAGGTTATTGTTATGAATGTGAATTATACATCATTGCATACTGGTTATGACTGATTAAGTTAAATGATAAATGCTTCAGAAGGCAAGATTTTTAACGATTTGCCTATTTAATTGGACATTTAGTCATTCTGATTCTAAAAATAATCTCTCCTTAGTAACCACCAAGGAGCCAGATGAGAAACATAATTTGAATATTTTTATGAACCAACTGGGACATTCTGGCAAGTCTTAATGGTTGAATATTCA
The DNA here is from genome assembly GCF_003711565.1 of Takifugu flavidus. Taxonomy (NCBI): domain Eukaryota; kingdom Metazoa; phylum Chordata; class Actinopteri; order Tetraodontiformes; family Tetraodontidae; genus Takifugu; species Takifugu flavidus. Next base: position 11,807,892 of record NC_079527.1, on the reverse strand, counting down.
CTCACTAGACTGGGAACCTTGGCAGCTGCAAGGTGGGAAACCTGGTAACCCAGAGCTGTCGCTGTGATGGCAGCAATGCCAGTCTGATGATGGACAAGAATCGTCTGATGACCTGTCAACATTGGGAACAAAAAAAGGAGCAATTTTACAAAAAAAAAACCCCACCTGTATAGACAAATTTCAACACACACTTTAAAGAAATCATCTCCAGAAGAGCTATTTCAAATGCTTTGATTAAATTATCAGCCAAATACTTGCTAATGCTCATAAACATTCTTTAAAAAAATACACACAAAGAAAATCATCCTGTATGGTTAAAAGCAAGAGCGGGTGTATTACCATGAAGTTTCATTTGTTTGTTCCCATCCTTGAACAACAGAAGCTCCATGGGCATCGTAGGCTCAATACTCGCCACGGACACCAGGCTCGACTCCCACAAGATGCTCAGAGAGCTGAAGTTGTCAAATTTCCTTCCTTGTTGATCAAATGCAGCCAATTCCAGGATGGGGTTACGGTAGTTTGACACCGGTACCTAAAGAGGTAATATAAGGAATTAAGGAGGTGTAGTCCTACTTTCACAGAGGTGAAGAAACACCTACCACTTGTTTGTTCTGCTGCAGTAGAGGGCAGGTGAGGTCCAGCTGTGGGTTGGTGTACACTGGGACCAAGGTGAGGCGTGATGGGGGGGCACAGACAAATTTGACCACCGCCAACTCCACAGCAGGAAAAGGATTCGTGACACTGGCCTCGTTTCCCACCATCACCTCCAGCACCTGGAGATGCCATTATACCAACAACACCGAATTAATTTTAAAAGCACAGAATTACTGCAGCTGAAATGAAAATGATTCTGAGATTTCTGCGGATCCCACCTGCTCTCCAAGCACTCTGCAGGTCGCTCTGACCCAGTGCTGGTTGAAGCTGTGAGATGAGGGGCTTGTGAGGGAAAGGCTCACGCTGGCCTCATCCTCAGCTTTAAGGTTGCAGAAGAACTTTGAGGGCTCCAGAACCCAGGGTCGGGGCCCCCCCTCAAATAACATGTCTTTGGATGATCCCAGAGTCACCACAGCCACAGACACAGGGTCCACAGCCTGCCGAAATAACACAATATATGCAGCTGGGCGCTTTTAGAAATGAAAGAAATAAGCTAATTCATAGAATTTTGGTTAAAAATGTATGTCTTAGCAAAGAAAAACTGAATCTTCTGCTTTGAGGATTAGAATGAAGGCAGAACACAAAGTATATTATTAGACTGCTAAATAATGCAGATACTCTCTGAAATTCAGGCAGAAATTGTGCAACAACAAACTATCCAAGAGAGCAAGAGTTCACGATGACGACGACCCAAAAACGTCAAACCTCTGGACTCACTTTGAGAGGAAGATAGGCAGCGATGGTGATCTTGGCGCTGAGGTGAAGGTTGCCGTGGGTGTAACTGACGGTGAGCACGGTGTAGCCAGAGGCCAGGGCCTTGGCTTTGACACCGCTGCAGTGGTCCGGACCTGGAGCCAGCCTCTCTGGATCAGGACAAGCCAGAATCAGTGAAGACAACAAAACAAGCTACACATACCATTTAAAACTGAGGTGAACTCATTCGTCTCACAACTTAAACTGGAGACCACAGCAGTCCTGTCAGTTCTATAATAATACATGGAGGGGGGAGAGCATGGATCTTCCTAATGAGGGCAGCTTTAAATGGATAAATGTTGCAATGACTCAACATGGAAGATTTAAAATGCCGTGTTAGATTACTGTGCTCATACTGTGAAAGATGATTGGTTTTTTATTCTACATTTATGGGTCGGGGGCTGACTAGCGACAGTTTGGCATCTATTATTCAACTGAAAACAGTGAGAATATTTTTTTCTCGATGGTAAAACTGTTATTTTATTATACAGCCTGGGAGATGATAGTTGATAATTAACTTTTTTTTATCTTCGCGATGAAACGACATATTGGTACGACCCACAAACGATGGCTCCTGATTAAAATATTCTTCCAGGAACAGCTTTATAACGCCTTGATAAAAGGACAAGGAAGAGGCTTTTCAGTCACACGCGCATCACCCTTGACTCACCATCCAGTAGCTGGAAGACGCCCCGGTTCTCCTCCTCAAACTGCAGATCGAACTGCGAGCAGTCGCTCAGCATGGCCCGATTATTCTCCACTTCTTCCATCTGGCCAAAGATCCGGAGGGGCAAATCTAGGACCAAGCCAACCCTGGCTTCAACTGGGCAGGGAGCAAAGTCCATGGCCACAGGCTCGACAACAAACACCTTGAGGAAATACGGGATTTAATTATACAGTAAAACCATTAAAAAAGCCCAGGCACACTTAAAAATCACCTTTTCAAAACACACCTATTAACTTTTGCAAGAATAAATATTTATGAGTTGCCTCTGTGGAGTAAAAACATGACTTTCTTCATAATTAATGTGACACTTCTTTAATTAGGCCAATAAATGGAGTCATTTTGTAATGGCAGTTGGTGTAATGAGTCATTTCTAAACAGCCATTAGAAACGTGGCAAACTCTACCTTCATCTGCCCGAAATGGAGCGGGTTTCGCAAATCATGGGCGTAAACCACGCTGACGCCGATGTCGCTGTTTGTTGTCATCACTCCTTTCACCGTCACCGTGGCGACAGCCGTGTTAGAAGACGACCAACTGAAATTTCCACTCCCCCCTGTTGCCTGCGACAGGTACCAAAGAACACATTCATGTGGGTGTTAGATGCACCGGGATAACCTCCCTCTGAGGTGGAGACGGCACAAGTGCAGCCTCAAAGAAGATCTATGCTTGGAATAAAGATCTGAGTACAATGAATTTATATCAAAGGTTTTTAAAAATTACCTTTATTTTGTACTGATACGCTCCAATCTTGGGTTGCCATGGAAATGTGAGAATACTTGGGCTGAGGACTATAGGATTATAGATTTCAACATCCTGTTCATTGTGGACCGGGCTGGAAAGTGTGTGGATCTTTCCAGACTGAGAGGGAAGGAGGAGGAAACGGTCAACCTCTCCGTTATAAAGCAAAGGACAGAGGTGGTGCCATATATTACACACTCACATCATCAACAACAGCACTTAAGGAAGCATCGATGAGAGTGAGGCCAGCCTTTAACGCCTTGACTCGGTGATATGATCCATTCTGAGAAGACTCCTGGAGCTCAAAGTACTCCGAAGGGAAACCAGTATCAATACGGACGTTCTGCAGGAAAAAAATTCCATCATTTGTGGAAATAGTCAGTGATAAGTGCAACAATGAATGGCTCAAAATCACTTTTATCTGGTGTCTGTTAGCTGTGATTTCAGGCTGGAGCCGTCTATGGTTGAACTTGGAAAATCACATTTAAACTGTTGGAATGTCCTCCATTTATCAACACTAATAAAAGTCAAAGTTAAAGGGAGCGAATGGAATAAATTTGAGGAAAAAGAAAGAATGTTCTAGACCACTGAATATCTGCCTTTTTCCTTTAAGAAAAATAGACATTTAAATAATTAGCTACACAATTCGAACAGTGTAGAAGATATATATATATATATATTTTTTTTTTTACTTAAGTGCACTTACATCAGAGAGGTAAATCTTCCTGCCAGATTTATCAAAAACTTCAATAGTGATATCATATAGTCTTCCCGTTTCCAGAACCCAGCTTTCTCCAGGATGAATTTTAAAAGCTGCAGTAATTACAGGGAAGGCAAAGTTAGATTACACAACATCCGTCCTGATGTTTTTTTGAAGTAATGCGTGAGAAACTCACCCAAATATCCTGGTTCAACAACAAACAGGGTGCTGTTGGGTAATCGGGACACTCCTTGCATTCGAAGACCTACACAGATTCTACTAAGGAAAATAGGGACCAATTTGAAATGTCTCATTTATATTATCTCACATGAAAGAAATCCAAAGAACTCAATTTTGAGATGAAAACACCATTTTAAAATAATACACAAAATTGAACCAATAAAAGAAAAGAAAAGACACAGTGCCGGGATGATTTTCCAGAAGGATACTCTTGTGATCCAACACCACATTGATGTGTCCCAGCTGCACCGCTGTGACTGTGGAGGTGCTCTGGTCCAGACTGGCCACAGGAACGTCTGGGTTTTCATTTGGACCAGCCACACTGTTCTCAAGGTGCAGTTCATACTGATCACAAGGCATAGAGAGCTCTGAAAAAACAGGAAAGAAAAACAGTTGTGGCTTATTAATTTGTTTATTTACTTATTTAAATGGAGTGAATGAACATGCAACCAGCAGCATTAACATTGTAGCTGGACAGCATAGATAGAGGAAGAACTGAGTGGAGAGATAAGAGGTAAAAAAATAAAATAAGACAAAACAAGATTATCCTGCTGGCCATTCGCGATGCGTTTGAGTACAAGACAAAAAAAAGAAGAAAAAAAGACAAACACAGAAGGAACCATGCATTAGCGTGTACCCATTTGCACAGAAAGCATTCTAAACATGTGTTACCCAGGGAATAATTCTGGTGGCTAAATGTTTATTTCCACCTTTTGTCACCTTTTTTTCTTGGCAATAATCAACAGAGTTTATTTGTGTAATCATGTTTAATGCACAGATACTCTAAATTTAACATTTTAATTATTCAAACCCCCCAGCTATGACACATATTAGCTTCTCTGGATTTACATATAGTGATGAAAAGCGTTTGACTCTACTAAAGTCTCAGACCTGTGATGGTTCCCTGTCTTATCTTCAGGACCCTGTAGCGGATGGAGGTTCCAGCCAGCAGGTAGACGTCATGAGCGGGACTCAGCATGACGTTCTCTAAAATCAGCAGCCTCACTTCTGCTGCTGCCACATCCTGGAACACAGGCAACGGTTACAGAACAACAGCTTCCTGCCTTTAAAAAAATAATAAAAATACTGGGGTCGCAAAGATCCAACGCGGATATTAAAAACAGACACAGTTCTAACTCAGCTGTTACCATTATCGTTACATCAGGAGAAAAAGGGGGTCATCGCAATTACGATGTCTTTCTCTATTCCTATGATGCATTTCAGGATATGAGATCAGACAGAGGCTCGGTTTGATCAGAACTTCAGCTCTTCTCATTTCTCTTATCAAAAATAGAACACAGAAACCTAAGGCTGTATATGACTGTGGGAATCAGAAAGAATATTTAAACTTAATGTAAAAAAGAAACAAAAAGGGATGCATGCATAAAAAGGCACCTTATACAACGGCTCTTGTATTTTGGCCTTCAGCCTGGCATGTCCCGTTTTCAGTCCTGACACCAAAATAATATCTCCCTCTTTCCCAACTCGCTCCATCTCGGAAATATACGCTGGTGGCGTGTACGTTGACTCGGAGAATTTCAGTACCCTTAAAAAGAGAAACAGAGGGGGGCACTCTATCAGTTTGCATTTGAGACACATCGCATTTTGTCCCCATTGCATTTGATTTCAATAGCGATTCAATTCTCAGAGGACTTAAATAACATCAAAAATACTCCACATTTATTTAATGTCATCAGCTTTTATGGTCAATGGAGACCCACCGTAAGGAATTGTAGGAGTCAGAGATTCCATTCACATCTACATCTTTCACGATGGTCCAGTCAAAGACCAGACCTGAAAGGGTGCTGAAGGTGTTTCCTGTAACAAAAAGGTGTGTAACCAGTGAAGTTATATACATACACACACACACACACACACACACACACACACACACACACACACACACACACACACACACTACAGGCGGTGACTTGTGAAATAAGTAGGTCATAAATGCAGAGCCTAAAACTCTACTTAAAGCCAAAAGGCATTTGATTATTCTATGTTTATGCTTTGTTCAGTGTCCTGCATCTAAGGAATTTACAATGCTGTTTAAACCAAAGCTAACAACAACAAAGAAGACAACACACCCAACAGTCCTCATCACAAAAGAAAATCAGACCGAGCTGCAGCTCATTAAGCTAAGTGTGTCTGTCCTAAATGGAACCAGTCGAACAGAACAAACAGCCTTCTTAGAGCGGCAGCCCGAAGGAAGTAAACCGGTTATTACCCTCAGTTATCACTGGGAGAGGAGTAAAGGAGACAAAGACAGCGATGATGTCTCACAGCACGATAATGGAGTAATTATACTATGCAGCATTGTTAATATTTCCTGTTTTAATAACTCCAGAATAATTTCCTAAAGCGTTCAACACCGCTGGAGGTCTATTAGAGAGAATCCCGCCATCTTCATCACCTTCAGAATCCAGTGCATGAATTTTGAGTTCCAGCGGCGAGTCCTCGAGATGTAGCTCTCTGGTGGTCGACACAATCAGGATGTCACTGATGATGTCGACAATGGCATCGCAACGCAACACCTGTCCAGTGACTGCAAATACAAGAAGCATGAGGTAAATACAGGAGGCAGACGCCCGCAGAGATCGTTCAAGTCCTCACAAATGCTCCTGCAGTATTGGTAAGGCATATTCATGGATTCATATTTGCATATCACACAGAATGGACAGCAGGAGGATGTGCGCGTGCCATCGCAAGGCTTTCACTTCTTCTAAATGCACGTCACGTCCAATATGACAGACAGCAATGACATGTGACCCACAGCGTGCAGGAATTTACCAATATCTTCTGCCAAAATGATACTGGTCAGTCTGGAAGGCTGTGTGGAGAGAGCCTGGAGAACAGCTTTACGGGAACAGCCCCTGCTCTCCTCGTCCACAGCCTGGATGCTTGCTACTTCTGGTCTGGTGGAAGACCTTAGGAACACAAGTAGTATAAGAGGCAATGCACGCCAAGTTTGATGACATTTTGCAAGTTAAATTTTGAGTAGACAGAAGAAAAATAATCAAACAAAGGAAATTGAAGTGGCTGTCCCCACCCCCACACTGGCATAAACTCATTACAGTGCACAGTACAGCCAAACCATGTGCCCCATGAAACATGACACTCACCATCTGTAGCAGCCTTCAGTGGTCTCCAACGTGAAGTTAATTTTCGTGCTTCTGGCCAGGGGCAACAACACTTTGGGAATATTTAATTTCGAGGAACCTTCGACTCCTAGGCCGCTTATTAATAGCAGCAACACTAATAACTTTGAAGCTGCCATTTCCGGTTCTTGAGCTTGCGGAGATTCGCCGGGTTTCGAATGAATGAACGCTAACAAGTTGCTGGGACCAGCAGAACTTCCTTCATCGAGCTTTCTGCTTGTGCCGTAACGGTTCAACTGTGGCCCGGACGCGGACGTCTAAGCGAGCTAGCAAACATCGCTAATGAAGCCAGCAATTTCACGCCTCACACGCGCGCACACGCGCAGCCCTTCTGCCCATGTTTCACTTTAGAATCCCACATGACAACAGTTTCGGCGCCCCCTCCCCACACACACGTTTTCAAATGTAACTTCTTAGCTTTAATTATACTAGTAGTTTTTGCCGAATCAAAACAAACTATACGTGCGGAACCGCGACTTTTATATGAAATTCAAGAGTGCATAAATACAGCGTATGATATAAATGTTTCGAACAAAATCCCGCCGTTAGCAATAACTGGACCTCCCTCGTGCATGCGGGAGTAGGAATACGTCATCAGCACGGGCGGACCAGCGGAAGTATGACGCGTTTTCTTAAAGACGCAGCAGGCGCATTTGTTTTCGCTCGTTCCAAATCTGTTAAATTCGTTTTCTGCTTGTATGGAAATAGAAACGCTCTTTTCCACACCGCGTTCCAGCTCAGATGCTGTGTTGAAAAATACTCGTTTAATCCCTGAGCTGTATGCCATGAGGGAGAGGTATTGGCTTTCACTGGCTTCCACAACAGTCGTGGTTAAAGTGGTGTTGGTTACCAATTACAATCCAGGTTACAAGTGTGTAATCTGATCCACCCCAGTCACTTCGTCTGCACGTTAACACAAGGTCTGCCTGTGCATTTGACTTTCAAATATATAGATTACACTCAATGATTGTCGAGTCTCTGCACATGACACTATACATTCATTAAATATTGTGCACGTCACACGACGACGCTGATTACTGTTTCAATACTAAAAAATACAATTGTAGTGATATGTCAGAAGATTGTTTTGTACAATTCTGAATGTTTATGTGATGAGCCCTTAAATCTTAATTATACAAATTTTGCAAATGAACAACTGCGTACTGAATTATCCATTGTGAATTGAATTAAATTGTGTATAAACCAGTCTCAATAGCCAAGATGAAGCAAGCAATTATGAACTTGATGCAGTTTATCCTCTGCACTTTGTGGTTTACCCAAGAGTCTGACAGTGTTCTTCATGCACTTAAGAACACACAATGCATGACTTTTCACCCCTAGGTGTCACTGACAACTGCATAACATATATTATGGTACCTTATCCTGGGCATCAGTAGTCATCATCTATATGCCAAAAACTGTAAGTAAGCTATATAAATGTTGTCTATCTCCATAAACAAATGGAAAATTCTGCAAACATGTAGTATTCCAATTTACCTTACGAGTGTTTGTGAATGAGGTCATTCTCTGGCATTAATAGCCCTGAGATGAAACCCAAATTGCTAACAGAAAGTTAATTATGCAGTCTCCCTTCCATCGGCTGCATTATTCCTGATCCATGATCTTATCCTCTTTGAAGTTATTACAGGCATTCGCCGTCTTTGTGCCACAAAGTTAGTGAGCACAGAAAAATGCGCAGCCTGATTAGCGACTGTTGGTTTTGAACTGTTTCGCTTAATGCTGCTTCGTGCCAAAGGTGACATCTTTTTTTAGTCAGAGTCCATTAGCCATGAAAGCCCATCAATGTCTGGTGCTCTGATCCAGTCAGCTTAATGGCAACCAGACAGCTGCAAGGTAACATGAAGAAGTGGCTCGTTCATGTTAGTCAAATAAAACTCTGTTTCAGTCTTCTTCTGCACAATAACTTCATTTGAGAGAGAAGCTGGAGAAGAACGGTATGACTTTTGTTTATTTTGACACTTTGTGTGGGCCTCAGCGCTGCATTTAGCTCCACCTCTGGACCGTAACCATGGACGCCGAATGTATAATTGATGTTGGGCTTCAGTGATGTAAGGTCTGAACGTCGATTTCTTTGTTTATGGCGTATCATACAGAAGCTCCTGTCTAGACAACATAGTGCTGATGCGGCGCGGCACCAGCTGGAACTCTGAAAGGGAAAATATTTCTAGCTTTGTTTTCACGGCCTTGGTGAGGCTGTTACGAGATTTAATCCATTCAAACCTGGCAGAGTCGGGGCTCACTCAGCAAACGCTCAGTATATCAAGTGAAATGACTTCTCAACTTTTGCTACATTCGTTTGACTGTGCATCCAAGTTCTGTTGAGTTAAATGGCATAACCTTTTAAAAAAACGCCGTGCATAATTTAATCTATTATTTCTTAAAGGGTAAACTCTCAGATTCTATTGCCTTATGCATAACGGACACATCAGGTTTGATGAAATATACACAAAACAATAACAAAAATCGCCCCTCCCCATAAAAGATCTGCAACAACACCCACATCTTCTGCATAAGATACAATATTTTCCACAGTGACACAAACGGCTGCAGCTGCATTGCAATTCCATCTTGTGCATCCTGCTCATCTGGCATGCATCAGCAGTCACATCCTTCCTGGTGGGAACTTTTCTTGGCCACTGTGCTCAGCTTGGTCGGAACAACTGCATGTAGAGGTCCGTGGCGCTTGCTTAATATGCAGTCTAGGTGGTAATGTTGTTGTGTAGCGTTCAGCGGCTGATGTGATGTTTTAGCAGCCTCTCCTGTCTGCTCAGGGGTCCTCTAAGTGTGAGGCATGGTTGAAACTGCTGTAGGTAGGCATAATAAAATGTGGTACTGTGCCTGTGAAATCAGCCTGTGCCTCAGGGAGGTATCTTTTCAAGTCATGTAAAAAAAAAAATGGTGAGGCTGGCTCCAGCATCTGATAAGGCCATGGTGTCCAGAGAGGTCTTGACTTTCTCTTTTCCCAGTATTTTGTTGAATTACCAATTATAATGAAAACACAACTATTTTCTTAAATATCACACATTCCTTTGAGATGAAATGCTCATTTTCAGATTGGTTTGAATCAAGTAGGAGGCCAAGAGGCCGTGCTGTATGAGTATTAAATCCCTTAATCTTCAGTACATGTGTTGAATTCCCCTGCCATTTGGTCGGGGTGCAGGTTGGCTGGATACAGACGACTGGCTTTGCTTATGCAGCTCCCACAGTCGTGATCACGGACAATAGAGGTATAATCTTTTCAAAACGCTTCCATCTGCCGCGCATGTAACATATACAGATTATTATTCAAACTGACATCAAATACAACTCCTTAACCTCTTACAGACTGTGAACGTATTGCTGATGTATGTAAAATGCTGACTTGAAAGGGAAACAAACATTTTTTGGTTATAAAGCAGGGCCAAAAGCTGTTGTGGTGCGGGGTTGCAACCCCAAAGCAGGCATTTAACTACACCCTGGAAAGTCTTTACAAGACGCAGGTGGGCAGTCACTTTCACCACATTACATCTGAGCCTTAATTCCCCAGCAGAGCTCCCAAAAGCGGCACGGTTCCCAGTCTGCGTTGTTTCACTTTAAAGACTTCCTCTCTTCACTCCAAGACATGCAGCAGTGTGTGTTTACACAAAAGGGTGAGAAACTGTCAAGAAACTGACAAGACTCTTTAAGAGTTCATTAACTCATCAGCCTGGACTTTGTTGGTGAGATTTTTTTTCATAATTCTGACACGATATTATGATGGTAGAATATAGAAGCTGTTGTGAAATGAGTCATTAAATGAACTGAGAGAGAGGAATGAGGTGTACAATAAATCAATTGAGACCACCCCGTTTTCCCACTTTCAATCCTTACAGTGTTGCAGTACTGAGGCTCCATCCACCTGTTTAAACAAAAGCAGAAGATGGGGACAATGCATCACAATGGACAGATAACATAAAATCCTGCTACAGCAGGGGGCCAAAGAGACAATGATGTCACCACCGCTGCACTCTGACTAACACCGCTGCTGCGTCACCATTCAAAGGGCCGCGAGACGAATTACTTCACTCTGTTAGGAGCACGAAAAAACAACTAACCTTAACTCAAATTAGGGGTTAAAAAAAAGTGCATGAGGCAGGGTTGCGGCTGGCGGGCCTGGGCGATTAATCGTGGCACAAGTTGCCATTCAAACATGCATGAATGAGAAATTACAACAGTGTGGGGTGCAATTACCTCCCCAGACCAGTGTGTGTCAGATGACATTATCTTGCAGGCTGAGGGGCTATTCCTGGGCCATTTCCAGCGCCAGAAGAAACAGTCCCTATCTGTGACCTGGTGAAGCTAAAAAAGCCTCAAATCTTCTACATACTCTACAAGAAAGCACAGTTATGATTTATGGTATTTTTTTCATGAAGAGGTTGTCAAAATTGGAAACTCAGAACAGAAAGCAGCTGGTGTTGAAATGGCACGAGGGATGATTTAGTTCTGACATGCACTGAACACAGGTGGTCATGGGTAATGCGCGTTATGTAATCTCTTCATGCGCCCAACATCTGTAAGCAGAAGAAAGGCTCCACAATTTGATCGTGGGTTTTTTTTGTGTGGGTGGGGGTGTTTTAGGGCAGGGCTGCACAAGAGTGGTGACAACAGCCTCCCTGTGCTGGGAATATTCAAGTGAGTAAGTTTATTAATGATAAGGAGACGGCCTGGATTTACAGCTGAACTCATGCTCGGATGCGTCTCCTGCTGAGGTGTTGAGTTACTTGGAGCACGCTGAGAACATATTCAATCAAGGAAAGCAGCTAAAATCAATGCGTCACCGTGGATGAAGTTATGCAAACCCAGTTAGGAAATGCTGGCACCTGATTTGAGGAAAGTTTATCATTCAGGAGTTTGCAGGGAGATTAAAAAAAAGTGAGAAGGAATCTGTGAAAGTGATGACAGAGAGGCTGGATTTGATCGAGACAGGCAGGAGCGGGGCAGCTGCATTGGTGACCCCACAAAATGAGACCATTGACTCATCTCTGTCGTTGATCAGTCAAGGGAGACCCGAGAATCAAAGTGGCCACTGGCCCGTGTTGCCCCTCACGTCTGCCCGATCGATCCATTCATCCAGAGACAGCTTTTGTCTGGTTTAAGTGTCACCCCTGATGCGATCAGCACGGGATCAAATGAAGTGGTGAAGGTCTGACACTCCTGCTGCAAGGCAAACTTTGCAGCAGGAGCCAACATAGGAATTAGTAAAGCGCTGCGACACACGCCAACTACAGCCAGCAAAAATCATTTTCCTACAACACCTTAAATTTCCACGTTTCATCGCTTCTCCTGGTTTGGATAAGTGTGGCGCAGAGAGGGACGTTTTTGAGAGAGTTGGAAATAATTCTATGGAGATTTGTCCCGCCCTCCCCCATAAAAAAAAAAAAAAAAAACAAGATCGAGGGCGCTTCCAACCTCCCGAGTCGGAGTCAGGGCGAAACTTTACGCACAAGTTTTTCCACCGGAGAGAGCAGCGCTGAGAGCCCAGAGACGCAAGGTAGGTGAGATGGTTTTTACTGATTCAAAACAAGCAAAGGCAGAACTGAATCCACCATTACATGGAGCGCTTCGGTGCGGGCCCAGAGCAGCTGAGTGAGTGAAACATAAATAATATTAAGAATTTTGCGCTGCACATGCATTTTTGTCATCTTTTTGTCATTCTGACGTCATTAGCAAAGTTCTACTTTTCCTTGTTCTGCGCCTTGTTTAATTAACTTCTTGACATTTAGACATGGGACTGACGCGATTATACGCCTAAGAAAGATGCGGGGTTGCACGTGCATGCGCGCACACGGAGTTTAATGGTCAGTTTTTTGGCAGCTCTGACGCAAAGTCACGCAGCCGCTGTTCCGAGGTGTGTTGCGGGACTCTGGGCTGAGAGCCGGACAAACATTCACTCCAAAAAAATCTGTCAAAGTCTGCAGAGCTCGATGAGCTCCACACTCACAGCATGAGATTCTCTTATCACCAGGTGGCCTTTGTGCCGTGTTGAAACTTTCCTTTTCACCAAAGGGAATGTAAACGTTCAACAGAGGTTTTGGGGGTGAGGGGGGGTTTGGGGCTGCGCTCAACACATCTCAGCGTCGGGCAGTGTGCCTTTTCAGGACTGCAAGGTCTGGTAAAATGATTCTGAACTGGCAGTGCACAAAGAGATCATTGATTCTCTAAATAGAGCTGCAGTGCACTTAATGTTCTGCTGCTTTTGTCTGTTTGATGAAGAAAAGCAGGACCGCAGATGTTTATTTTTGATGGCCCGTATAGATGAGCTCTAAATTAAATCTCCATTAATCTCAGAATGCTGTTTTGCTGAAGCACGTTGGTCGGAAATATGGAATTCCCAGCGCAGAAACAGACAAATGCACTCAAAACAATCCACTTTCCTTCAATTTTTAAACATGGTCTTCCCAGAATGCTATAGTCCTCCTTTATGGAGCAAGTCATTTGCAAACATCAAATTATAGCCGTACTTTGGCCTCCGCTTATGTGGTGGGAGTCTATTCCAAGGACAGTCAGTTTGGCAAAAAAAATTAATAATGTGATAACAAAGTAAAGGGCTGAAGAGCAGTATTTCAATTTGTCAGACATACGAGCAGGAAATGTCTAGAACTTTGTCGTGCAGAACCATTTTGAGTTCATCTCTGGTTCTGAACTAGATTTTTTTGGAAAGATGCCACCTACATCTTGTGCGATTGGCACGGATGCAGAAAAGTAAGGGAAAACAGGAAAAGTCAAATAGAAAACACCTGTTTTTTGTCTACGATTGTGTTCGGATTTGAAAGCACATCAGTCATTCACTCGATATCGCCTCTCCTATTCTAATTTGCTGTGCTTCTGATTCCTGCTTTACATTACACTTTATTTCACCTTTGCTTTTACAAAAACTTCTACGTCTTGGCACTGGTGTTCGTCCTGCAATTTAATATTAGGCTCAAATAACTGTGAAGTATTAGTACAAATTCCGCATTTTTCGGGGGAACGGACACAGTTTGCAGGAGCGGCTCTGTTTATCCCCTCAGTCGGACTTTGGTTTTCATCTCCTGTGGTGTCAGAGAGAAATCATGGAAAAATGCACCCCCGGCCGGTGATCAAATTAGAGCCGACAGGTTTTTTAAAAACAAACCAAAAATAACAGGCCACTCATTGTGATCAAGCCTCAACCTAGACGATGTCATTAACCGGTGTTTCTTTTTACAGGCTAAAAGAGGCAAATTTCTCTCACCTGGAAAAGAAAAACTGCTCCTGAAGAGAGATTTCTACCCACCAACTTACTGGAAGTGTCTTAAAATTCCACATACTTGCTTAGAAGTTAAAATGAACTTTCAGAGGGCAGCATTAGTTTTGTGCTGGACACTCCTATTCATGGACAGCTGTCTAAGCCAGAGAGACTGCACCGGTGTGGACTGTCCTCTGATGGACAACTGCCTCGAGACCACTTTAGAGGTGGGCGCCTGCTGCCCCACCTGCACACAGAGGGGCTGCACCTGCGAGGGCTACCAGTACTACGACTGCGTCCTGGCCGGCTTCCAGAAAGGGAAAGTCCCGGAGGGGGAGTCCTACTTTGTGGATTTCGGAAGCACTGAGTGCTCCTGTCCTCAGGGGGGAGGGAAGATAATCTGTCATTTCATTCCGTGCCCTGAACTGCCCACCAACTGCATTGATATTTTACAGCCAGCAGATGGATGCATGCAGTGTGAACGGATTGGCTGTGCCCATGGGAACAAAAAATACGAGGCGGGACACTCCTTTCAGATGGACGAGTGTCAGGTTTGCCACTGTCCTAATGAAGGTGGAAAGCTGATGTGCTCCCTTATCCCTGAGTGTGACCTTCACAGTGGTAATAAGCCCGTACGTGCCGCCACCACTGAGGACAACAGACGTTTCAGAGAAATTAACAGCCGCCCTGTCACCAGTCAAACACACCCAATGGAGCCGTACTCCAAGCTGGCACTGGGAAACACTCTCCCACTCTTTAAGCAGGACCCACACGGGCTTGGCACAACAAATTACGACAACATATTGGCGGGCCCGATGTCCTCCACTGTCCAAAAACTGGCCCAGTCTCTGGAATCTACTACAGTACCAGCAGCTTACCCAGAGTCAAGCTCCACTTCCTTCAGCTCCCACGATGAGCAGAGACATGAGCTAAGAGAGCCAGAAGAAACCAGAGAGGCTGTGGTCACGCAGGACATGGGTCCAACCACCACAGAGGTTCAGAGTGAACCCACAACAGTGCTGACGACCACACAGGAGGTGACCACTGAGAACCTCGGGCAAAAAAAAGAGGTCGGCGAAAGGCCCCTAAAACATGAGGGCACAAACGTCTTACAGGATCCCCTAAAAGACCTACTTCACACAACTCCACCAAAACATCAAAAACCTTCCCAAGCAACTCACTCCAGGAGCCACGCCAGCTTCCAATCTGTGGTTGACGAAAAAGAAACGGTCTCAGTGGAGCTCAGGGAGCATCCCAAGCTACAGTTCAGCCCCACCAGCCACGCTCCTGTCAGGATAAAGGAGGAGAGACAGGACAGCCAGCCCCAAAACACCCCCCAGAGCCACAACTACCAGGTCCCAGGTGGAGACGGGGTCACGGAAGGTACGTCAAGACACAGAGCTCCAGGTCTGTCTGACCTACTCCTGAACACTTCCTGCAAATCAAACACAGGGTTGTGATATATAACGTCTGAATGACAAGGTGGGGGTACTACATTTTGAAAAGACATACTTTCCTTGTTCTCACATCCTGCCTGAGCAGGAGGAATTCATAATTACTCTGTTCAGACTGGCAGGGGTCCAGGAAAAACAATTGTCCGTGGAAAAGCTGTTTTCCCTAGATAGCGTTTATCTACCTTAGTCAAAGCTCAGAACACAAAAGGTCTGTTTTCTGGGGTTGAAGCCCTGCTGCACGTGCTTCAAAGTTGAGTAAATAGCGATTAAAACCAAGGCCGCTCCTTATGTTTCCAGCCTGAGTCTAAAGCATCCGAGAGATCCCAAAGGGACACCCCTCTCCTTTTACCTGAGGGTTCTCCGGTTTTACCCCCGAACTGTGAGTCCTGGGAAAGAATGAAGATGATGAAGTGATTACAAGGATGTCCAGAGGATCGGTTACACTAGACTGGAAAACATCATATTCCAGTCCAAAACATGACGTGAGGTAAAATAAATTGCCCCTCAGTTCTAATCCCTATTACACACTATAACAATTAAGGTGCTTTATTAAATAAATAATGTTATTTTAGGCACTTAAACCTGCCAGGGATCGTTACCTTGGACCATAAGTTCCCAGTGTCTTACAACTGCATGACACAAGGTAGTTTTCCCCCATCTTATTAATGGACTAAACTCAATGGCAAATATTTCCTCTCTAATTCAGTTGTTGATTAAATTATTTGAGGCTTTTTTGTTATTGGTGGCGCTTTACCCGGCCGCCCACAGTCTGGAGGTGTGTGGTTAGTCCACTTTACAGCACAATGATGTCTGTTCAAACCTGTCGGGACTCTTCTTTCCTTTCAACACCCTACTTCCATTGGTATGTATAGTATATGTTGAATCCATAAGAAACGACCTGTTCAGGTGCCCCACCTGGCTGCACTCCGGAAGTGCAAGAACGAATGTAAAAGCACTGTTTTTTTTATTATATTTTGACATTTGTGGCTCAGGTTGGGGGAAGTTTTGCTCCTTATGTTTTCAAGTTTCAGCGTTTACAGATAAACAGGACCAAACCCAGCCATTAAAGCCAGTGAATTAGAGTCTCATGGAAGTCTGTCTGAGTTGGAAGCGGAAGCCAGAACTTTTTTTTCCCCTAATGGCAGAAAAAGTTCAAAAATTCCAGCCAGTCAGGATGCAGCGGCGCTGTTTGGTGCCGTCGAAGGTCGTTGCGCTAATGAGAGTGATGACAGGTAAAAAGAGCAGGAACGCACAGCTGACAAGGGTCTGGAATGACGCCTCTTGTCGACGCTGCCATCAGAACACGGGAAAGTTGTTTGGGAAGGAAGAGGGGACGGATTTTCATGAACATAACGTGTGTTATGGCCCACGATGAATGTTTTATTTATTTATTTTTAGGCACTAATCCCTGTTCAATTGCTCGGTCTCTTTCCAACTAGACACACTGTACACCCAGAAAGGGGGGGGGGGGGGGGTGGAGGGACTGGGATTGTTTAGACCTTCTGATGCTGGGTTGGCCCTGGTATAGAATTTCCTGGGGGTTGTACCTGCAGGCGGCATAATACCCATGTGATGAATGAAGCCCCTGTTGCGGCCTGATTGCCGACGGCTGCTCCCCGCTTCCCACGTGAGCCGGTGCGATTACCCGTGTCCCGCGAGGCCGCTGGCTTCCCGGTCTCCACGGTAATCGCCTCGTTTGGAGAACACCTCAGTGCGTCCCCCAGAGAGACGCTTCTGGAAGAACGGACGGTGAAATGGAAGGGGTCCGGATCTGCCCGGGCAAAAATCACAATAGGGGCTCTTGTTTGGATCAACAGGACTGTCGGTACACGCAGCACGCGGGGATGGGCTAAACAGATGTATAATTTTCCCTGGGATGAAACAGAGGGAGCATTCCAGAGCTGCATGACGGACTTCACTGTACCACTACAGGGGAGACCAGTTAGAACGGGATTGCTTGGCCTGTTCAGTTTAGTGTGCCTTCCAGGTCCTTTTCCATGGACCACATGTCCAAGGACGGAAAAAACACACGCTCCGGATCCGTCGAACAATAGACACACAGTATAAGCAGAGCTGGTTTATATACAGTCGAACTGCATCTGTGGACACTGCAGACATCACCTTCCTCGTTTCTTTTTCTCTGTCAATCCCAACATTTATCCCGACGACAGCAAAAAAAATAAAAGGTGCAGTGGGATGGAAGCTGAGAAACGGTTAATTGTGAAATATTTTCGCTCTCTTTTATTTTCTTCCATCAGGTCCAACATCAGCGTTTAATTCCCTGTGTTTTGGCTTGTGATCCCAGCTTGGAATGAATAACAAATAATAAGCCAGCGAATCACCGCTTCAATTACACAACTGTGGATATTCGGTCAGAGTTTTGCGGCGAAGTGCACTTAATTAATTTAATATGTCAGAGGAATCTCATGCTGAGGTTGCACAAAGATGAATCCGGCATGCGCTCGCTTTGTCATGTGGCTTCAGGAGACGCGACACGCAAGCTAACTAACTGCCCCGTCGGTTTATTGAGGTCCGTTGTTTCGGTTAGGACGTTTAGGCCTCTGGACCTGGATCATCTGGGGCCTGAGCACCGATCGAGGCGACAGAAAGACGGATCAGGTTGTTACTGGCTTTCCGCCTCAGTGAGATTAGGACATAAATGGACAGTAATTGAAACCTGAGTGAAGTCATGGGGACACTGTCTTTCCAGACCAAACTCAGCCTCCGACATGTTTGAGCCGCGTGACTTCGCCAACACACGATGTCGGCGCTCTTCTCCGTCGTCCACCTGCGATGTAAATCACTCGGAGTCCACAAAGGCTCCGTAATGACACCCGAGCCTTGATTAGTAGCAGCACACGGCTACACGCAAACCTGCAGACATGTCCAGAGCTGCCTCTTTCCTGGTTGTTATTCTAGCTCCATATTTTCAGGGGGTGTGATGTCATCGGTTCTGGATCTGGAAAAGAGGAAAGCATCTGGTCGGAGCGCTGGTGTAAAAGCCAAACATAATGACAGGACCGGGGGGAAAAAGCGATGCTGCACCTCAGCCACCTTTCAAGTGTATATTTGTGCAAGCGTGATAAATCAGCTGAGCTAATTATTGCATAGCCGGATGGAACAGGTTGCGATGCGGAGTTAATTAGAAGGTCTGTGGACCGGGACAAGACTCACGTAGACGAGTAGGTATTAGTTGTTTAGCGCTGATTTCATCTGGCAGCAGTGTGTTTTAATCGAGCATTAAATATTCCGACACGTGCGACATTCACGGGCAGGAAAAAATGAAAATAAATGGGTTTGGTTCGAACTAAAAGAGTCATTCCGTCCTAAAATTACAGGAGAGGTGTATCGAGAGGTGGATGTGAATTTTTGAATGCTGGAGTCATCAGAGACTCATTTAACCTAAAGCTGATGTCATTTACCAATTTCAGTGGGAAAAGTACTGAATAATGTTGATGTACTGGCGAGCTAAGAACAAATTCAGAGTTCAGCTTTATCTATTTGTGATTTCTATAATTGATTCTTTTGGGATTGCGCAAGCATCGGAGTCAGTCGATCACAAAATGGACGCAAGCCGAGCTAAAGCCTCCCAGCAACGGCTTCACCTTTGACCCCTGATTTGCGATAGTTATTGAATCTGAAATCAAAAGTTTGTCCATTGAAAGCTAAAATGTGTTTACTGAAGATGGACTTTTCCCCCCCAACTTTGCTCACACACAGCTTATATAACGGTTGTTGCCCGTGGGGCTAAAACGGTGAGCCTGTAATAGACAATGAAGTCTTGGCGGCCCGCCGGACCGTCTGGAACCCTTAAAGGCACTTTTGTTGTGTCCGTAGGTCGGCTTGACTGATAACAGGACTGAGGTTTGATGGACTGGAAAAGCATGAATGTCATGAGTTGTGTGTTTTACAGTAGTCAGGAGCCACAAATCAAAGGCGGAATGCAGCGGCCTGTTATTGAAGGAGCATGAGGTTTTCCTGTCTCTTCCCTGACCCGAACTGAAATGAAGTGCTAATGTGCGACTCTGTCTTTTTGCTCCAGCTCCAATTATTCAGGATGCAACAAAAAGCTCAACTCTGAAGGCTGTTTTATAGAGTCTTGGCTTTCAGAGCTGCCAGCCAGTGAGAGCGAGAGGCTGAGTAGAAAAACACAGCTTGTTCCTTGCTATTCCCATTCTCCTCCAGTCACCTAAATCAACTTTGGGGATGAGACGTTCGCTTCCAACGTAAACAGCCTGTAGGATCTTAGAGCCAGTCACTGATGGGATTCGGTGATGGTGAATTCTCTTCCTCCAGCTGAATCATCTCGTAATTCCCCTGAAATGCCGGCTGCACTGAACGGGATAAATCTGGAAATTGGTGTTTGTGTTTCAATGTAGTGTCCGCCAAGGAGCTGGTGCAGACTTGCTGCGAGACGGGGGAAAAATGGGCCTCCAGTAATGGTCACTGCAACGACATGGAGCCACCCGCTATGGACAGGCACTCCATCTGCTGGTAAGGCTCTTTGGAAATGCCCACTTCTGCACCTTAGGGATTATTTAAAATACTCATATATATGGGATTTGATTCCACCGGGATTGGGTATTCAGTCCACCTGATTGTGTATTTCCCCGCCAGGACCGCCCAGCGACAGTGCTGCGTTGGCTCTCTGGGAGAACAGCAGTGCCTGGCTGGGATCAATGCAGCCAGAGGAGGCGAAGCGTGTCCGAAGAATGTCAGCGACAAATGTGGAACGGATTCATACAAGGTCTGTTTTTCGACCCGGCTGTCTTTTGTTGAAATGGATTGATACCTTCAGGCTGACAGTTGATTCCAGCATCCTTTCCTGTGTTGACAGTCGGCATGTGCTGAAGTGATTTGGTTAATTTATTACAGTGGCATGTCATATTTGCTCACACTTCCCAAATATACCAACAGCATGTGACCCCTTCCCCCAAGAGCATGGGGGTCATTAAAGCAGTAAAGCTGATAAATATTTGTTTTTCAGCCCCTTCTTCTCAGATCCTCAGTAATGGCATCCCTCCCATAGCTGGTTACATCACAGTAGTTGTGATTTTAGTTTTGTTTTGGTATCCTCCCAGACACCCCAGTTGGTGATCTCACCGAGAGCAGCGGGGCAACCGAGTGAGAGGATCAAAAGATCATTCAAACGTGAAGTCCAGGAGCCTTTTGCGCACATCTGCTAACATCATATCAGCTGCGCGACAAAGCTAACTTCCTATATAGCACTCAGACTGTCACAGATGAAGGGAGCGTCTGATGGTGGCAGGAGAAGGTCCAGAGATAGAAGAACTGTGTTAAGACTTGCTGTCTGACCTTCAGGAGTGCTGCGACTGCTGCTTCCTGGGGCTGCAGCTGCGCGCCGAGGGCCGTCGCTGCGAGCCCCACAGCTACTTGGGATTCCACTGCAGACACGTCTTTCTGAGCTGCTGCGAGGAAGAGGAGAGCGGTCACGAGGAGAGCTACTCCGCCGTCAGAGAGAGGCCCACCTTCACCTCCAGTCCGCCGCTTCAAAAAGGTAGACCGCTCAACCACTCGAACCTGAAATCCTCCATCTGGGACCACCATTTAAAGGGGTTCTCTCTGTGCGCTGCAGTATCTGACAGTCCCTTCCCCAGAGAGGCCTTCTCCATTGGCGAGGAGCAGGACGGGGGCAACGCAGTGGATGGCCCGATTGAGGTGGACGACATGGACAAGTGCCAGCTTTATGCGGGCAACAGCTGCCACCACAGATGCGTCAACACGCCCAGCTCCTTCCGGTGCGAGTGCTTCCCTGGTTACGTGCTGCAGGAGGATGCTTTCACTTGTGTGCCAGGTAACGGGGACGACCGGTAATCACCTTCTGTCACCGGGGTGGCGCTCTGTGCCATTTGCTGTTGGGAACGTGATTTAGAGCGTGCGTTCCTGTCAGGAAGACCCCATTTGTTGTGATTTGTCTACACATTCGCAGTGTATTATTTTCCTGGTCTGACTGAGTTCCTTCCTGTCTGCGAGCGCCGATAATGTCTAATAATAGTTATTTTAATCATAAACTCACATCCCTTTCCTGGACTACACTGCTCTTTGCTTCTTTCCTTTATTTGACAAATTCATCAAGCGTTGGGCTCCTCAGATGTTGAGAATGAAAGCATTTTCAGGCAATTCTGCATGACGTGTGTGTCAGACTTCCTCACCGTGAGCCTGCCCCGACGGGATTTTAATGCCAGAACTTGTAAATTACAGTGAGGGACATGGCTCGCCAATAAAACCAAATGTTTGTCTTCAGGCAGTGAGTTTTCCCCGGCTTTCATCCGCAGCCGCTAGCGTCGCGATGCAAAAGTTGCACGCGGTTCCCGCCTCTAACTGAGGCCGCAGCGGCCGGTGAGGTGGAATTCTTTGTGGCTGCACCTGTGATGAGATCATTCCTGTTCCTGCAGAGGCAGCAGAGGAGGACAACAGGCTGAAGGAGACCGAAGGCGCTGCTGTGGAGCCCACGTCACCGCTTCCACCCCCCACCGAGCCGCCTGCCCCAGCCGACCCCTGCGAAGGTAAGGAGCGAAAATCGCCTGCAGTAAATGCCTTCGTCCATCCTTACGCCTTCAACAGGAACTGGAACACGCAGCCAAGTGTGTTCAGAGGGAAGTGGGCCAGGCTTGTTTTAACAAACTCAATCTTTCCATGAAACTTAATTGTGCCACAAATGTCCAACACAATCAGCGAGATGCTATCAAAAGCTGGTTTGTTTTCAGCAGCAGCCGCTCATTCTCGCACCTTCTCCCCATCACAATCGGCCCGTCACAGCGTTTGTGTTGCTCTTGTTTGGTTTCCATTGCACCAGGGTGGAGGTCCCAAAAGGAAACACAATATGACCAGGTCAGGGTTCAGCCTGGAAAGAGAAATACAGTCAATAGTGTTCTCCTTTTCCGTCCCAGGCCAGGGAGCTGTCATCTGTGGTGCTGTGCATTTCATCTGACCTGTGTTTTTTGCTCTTTTACCCAGGAAATGGTCCCTGTCAGCAACAGTGCACCTCAGTGGGCGGAAGGCCACACTGCTCTTGTTTTCCTGGATTCTCTCTGATGACTGACGGACTCTCCTGCGCCGGTGAGCAATAGGAGAAATAGGAGAAAACAGTTTTTTTTGTTTGTTTCTTAGGTTTTTTTGGGCCACTGACCAGGCAGAAGGCAGGTAAAGGCTTTGTAGAGCCGGGCCAGGATATGGAAGGACAGTCATGCTCCATTAAACAGCAAACTCCATTTTAAGAAAGCACATTCCTACTGGAGCAGATTTCAGACATCCTGCCACGATTTAAGGCCAAGTGTCTTCAGTCAAAGGACTCTTATCATAAAAATGACATATTAGATGATTAAGAGTTGTTACCTGAGGGATCTGGCTGTGTCTTCTGTCAGGCCCGTCTCCCTTGGGACACCTTTACATTTAATGATGCTAGCACACACAGTGGCTCAGTATGGTGACAAATTCCTTATTGTTCAACTCGGTGGTCTCACCTGTGAGTCCCCCCTGAGGGGTGTCCAGCCAGTCTCTTTCATCTCCTTTTGACTGCTGATCTCAGCTGATAATGCTGCTCCTTTTGAAGTTATCCACCCAGATTCTCCTGCGGTGCACGTTCAGGTTATCAGCTCCCCTTTTGACCCCCCTTTGCCGACACGTTGATCGCTTTTTCTCCTTGAACAACAGACGTAAACGAGTGTTCGTCCGCACGCGCCTGCCAGCCGAACCAGCGCTGCGTGAATACGGTGGGGAACTACGTGTGCCAGAGTCAAATGAGCTGCCCCCCGGGATACCAGCGAAACAATGGTATTTGCGAAGGTACGGCGCTCTTTATCAGCATCCGAGTCTCTCCCACCCACAGTGAGTGCACTGTAAGTACCAACATTGTAAACATGCGTGCTCACAAAGGAAGGAAAGCACATTGTTCAGTTACACAATCAGTTCTGCCACCATGGAGAGCAGGTATTACAAACCTGATTACATTCTTAATATATTCCTCACTTCTGTGAGTGTCTAATGCCATGGTTGAGCACAGTCAAGAGGCAATAATCAGGAATTTCCCACCAGAGAGCTGCTCACATGCAGTTGTTCTTCCTTGCTTGCCCATTTTTGAGGTGCAGAAAACCTCCCCGTATGCGTTGTTATTGCCTTGCTAAATTGGGCTTGGGCACAGCCTGGGTTCACAGATTTTAGATTTGCAACTGCAGCGGGGTTTCCAGGGGCAAGAAAGCGAAATTCTGTGCAAAGTGAGATCGTATAGTTTACATTTTCCCCTTCGCCTTCACCTCACAGCGAGAAGCCAATTTCGGTCCTCTTCCACGAAGACTGTGACTCAAGATTGTGCAGGCTTATTCATCGATACTTTGCTGCCAAGAGCCAAATTCAGTCTTTAATAACAGATGCACAAATAAGTGTGTGCCAAAGATCACACCCATCAGTCCTGTCATTACTCAACAATTCAAAGATTAGACAGGTCATAAATCAGCCCAAATAAATCATGTTGTTGGTTTCTTGAGCGAGATAATCAAATTTAGGATAGGATAGGATAGGATAGGATAGGGTAGGATAGGAAATGTCATGTCAATGTGGCACATAATTTACCTGAAGCCATAACCCTCCACCTCATGGTGGTGCTAGAGGAAAAGTTACCCCCACAAAGGTTGGGGTTGTTTTGGAGTCGTTCATCTCTCAATGTTATAATCTAAAGAATCTGTATTTCAGGGAATATCCTGATATTCCTCTACCAATTACTCAAACTCCACTAAAGAAATGGCGGATCCTTCTTTTTGCCTTTCACCTTTATAGATCAGTCGGCATAAGCAGTGAATGATGTGGAATGCAGCCCTGTTTAAAGGTTAAAAAGGTTGAATTCTCCCATAAAGCACAAGACTTGGTTGACACCTGGTGATGCCTTAAACCTGGTGCATTATGGGAGGTCATGTCACTGCCAACCCCTCACACATTTATCCTGCTTCCTGCCTTTTGTCTACCTTTGTCTCTGTCAGCTCCTGCCAGATTCCTGTCAGGAGCGAGACACTCAATCACTATCTGCTGTGTAGAGACCAGACCAGTGCAGCGGCGAGCAGGGCTGCCTGCCAGAGCTGGGTTACACCAGACCACTATGGACCAATTATAGGGCTGAAGCACCCTTGATACTTATTATGCACCCTATTATGCAGCCTTCTGAGAATGTGGTCATCAATCTTTCACCCATATATGACAGCAAAGATGCAGGATTTTGATTAAAGTGAAGGCATTAGTGGATGGTAGGTGGAGTACCATGTGAATTTTCATATTCAGACGGCAGAAAACTAATAAGTAAATTAGATAAGATACGACACATTGTAACTCATCAGGCTAAAATAAGGCTATTCTGGCTGCTTCACTTGTGTTTTTACGTTTCAGTTTAGATGTAATTGTTAACATCATCCAATTATTTTAGTCTAAATCAAGCTTTGTTGGCAGAAAAACCTTTATCGTGAAGGAACTGCGGCAAATAAAATCATAAAATCAGCCATTTGACCACAGTGACACCGTGTGGTCAAGTGTGGTATCGACAGATTTCTGCAGCTGCACGCTGGATTTGTGCTTCATTTATTGTTAATCGTTTCCTCACTCCGAGTGTCTGGTGAAATATTTCATTTCAGATATCAACGAATGTGCGCAGCAGAGCCATAACTGTGGACAGGACGAGTGTGTGAATACGGTGGGCTCCTTCAGGTGCAATTCCAAACCTCGCTGTTCGCTGGGCTTTAATCGTGACGCACAGGGCAACTGTATAGGTATGGAAAATTCACTACCTCTGAATACCTCATGATACAGCTGTTTGAGATTCATCCATTTTGAAGTTTAAGTTAGGGAATCACAGCTGATAGGTAATCATGGCCGTTTATTGGACGCCATGCCGCTTGTGGCACAGGGGTTAAATGCCACCCAGACAGGAGATCAGAGCAATTGCTGTTAGGGGTTGCAGAGGGGTGGATAAAAGGCAATGCTATGTCCTTCAGTACAAAGTGATGCAGTGGAATTAGCCCCCAGGGACAGGAACTAAGGCGTGTTGAGGCAGCCCACACCCCAGTAAAAGGAGTGCAAAAGCAATACTGTGAGAAATGACAAAATCGCCGACATGTCAGGGGCCAATGAGACATTTCTGTGATGAAACCGTGCGACGTGCTTCGATTTTGATTGAAAAGGTGATTCCCCCTGTTACCCCATGCACCGAATTTGCACCCCTGCGCCTTTTCTTGCATCTTTTGTCACCGTTCATGTGCACATCTCCGCTGTCCTCCTCTGTTCCAGATACTGATGAGTGTGGCGCCTCCACTCAACCCTGCAGTCCAGCATTCAACTGCATCAACACTGTGGGATCCTACATGTGTCAGAGGAAGCTCGTTTGTAGCCGTGGCTACCACGCCGGTCCCGATGGATCCAGATGTGTCGGTAGGATTTCAACTATATAGCATGTTTGATACTTTAATATGTTGCGTCCACATATTTTAGCACCACAACAACCAAAGTCTAGTTCAGGCAAGAGTGTTGGATTAAGAAGGATGCATTTAAATCAAAGATTCAAAGAAACAGGTTGATGTTTCTTTCTTTCATTTGTTTCCTGCAGATGTGGACGAGTGTCAGAGCGGAGCTCATCGCTGCGGAGACGGCCAGATGTGCCACAATCTGCCCGGATCCTACCGCTGTGAATGCCAGACAGGATACGAGTACGACTCCTTCAGGAGGACGTGCGTGGGTGCGTCCGACGGGACACGTTTGTAGATAAACACGGCTTCATCGCCGGTTCATCCGCCCCCCTGCTGTTTGTTCCTCTGGTGAAAGGGAGAGGCGAGTCCTGCAGCAGGCGCAGGGCATCTCGTGCACGCTGTCCCTGCCCCAGCTTCCCTGCACGTGTGCTCCTCATCATAAAGCGCTCTGCCTGGGTGTTTGGACCATCTGCAGGCAGCTGCTCCTCTCACATCACACGCTCTCACAGGCGTGCACGGGGCAGCAAAAATGCTCATGCTTGGTTACCTTCATACACGCACAGATGGAATGCACCATCGGTATTAATCCTCCTGTAATAATGATTTGAAAGTACACTAATGCATCACTGTGTGTATTTACGTTACGCTATGACATTATAATTCCCAAATGAACTCAGGACACTGGTCCTACTTTTTTCCCCTCACTTTACACACCCAGTTTGCCTCTTGAGGTCCGTTAAAGCTGTCTCTTCCCAGAAGGTTCAGATTTTGCAGCGTCTTCACAGCGACGCCGTCTCTCGGGCCTGCTGATCTCACACCGATGTCCTCCTCGCAGATATAAATGAATGCTGGCGCTACTCGGGTCGCCTGTGTGCCCAGACGTGTGAGAACACCCCCGGCTCCTACGAGTGCTCGTGCACCTCCGGTTTCCGCTTATCCAGCGATGGCAAGAACTGTGAAGGTGTGTGTGTGTACCTGCATGGGTGTCTTCAACCGTGTGTACGTGTCTGTGCAAGCGGCCGTATGTTTTTGAGAACCTGGAGCTGCGAGTAGTTGTTGTAGCATCACGCTCGCGCATGCGTGAACAATACGGATTCACCGAGCAAGAGAATATCAAAGCTGGCCGGTGTGTAACATATCAAGGTTGGCTTATAATTGTTTGACTCTGTACGTGACTTGCCTGGGAGCACAAAGCATAATTGGTTGAATAACATCATCTTGTTTACATGTAAGGGTGGAAACTCTTTGATCAGGCTCCGACAGTAATGAGCTCTAACCTCTACTCTCCAGATGTGAACGAGTGCTTGGCCAGCCCGTGCAGCCAGGAGTGTGCAAACATCTACGGCTCCTACCAGTGCTACTGCCGACAGGGCTACTTCCTCAGGCAGGATGGGCACACCTGCGACGGTTGGGAACACTTCCCCCCTCACTGAAATGTCACATCATTGTGCCAAGCCTGTGTTTGGGACCCGCACGGTTAGCGTTGTCGCCTGACCGGAATTCTCCCCTCTCGCCCAGACATCGACGAGTGCTCGCAGAGCATCGGCCATCTGTGCACCTACAAGTGCGAGAACGTCCCCGGGAGCTACCAGTGCGCCTGCCCGGAATACGGATACACCATGTCTGCGAATGGACGCTCTTGCAAGGGTGAGCGCAGCGTTTTTAGAGCGTCTCTGCAGCCATTCACAAGTGGATTCCCTCATCCAGTCAGTTGAAGTGACCTCTGACTGTGTTGTAGACATCGACGAGTGCACCACTGGGGCCCATAACTGCTCTCTGGCTGAGACCTGCTACAACATCCAGGGAGGATACCGCTGCCTTTCCCTCAACTGTCCACCGAACTACCGCAAAGTGTCCGACACGTACGTAAAACCCAAGGTCTCGCATATGTCTGGAGCTCTAATGAAACTCCTTCTTCTTCTCCTCCTCCTGTCCCTCCCTCCCCGGGCAGACGCTGTGAGCGGATTAGCTGTCCCAACTACCTGGACTGTCAGAACTCCCCCCTCAGAATCACCTACTACTACCTCAGCTTCCAGTCCAACATCGTCATCCCCGCTCAGATCTTCCGCATCGGGCCCTCCCCCGCGTACTCGGGGGACAACGTAATCATCAGCATCACGCAGGGCAACGAGGACAACTACTTCAGCACGCGGAAGCTCAACGCCTACACCGGCGCCGTGTACTTGCAGCGGCAGGTCGAAGGGCCGCGGGACTTCCTCGTCAACGTGGAGATGAAGCTGTGGCGGCAGGGCACGTTCACCACCTTCCACGCCCGCATCTACGTCTTCATCACAGGCAACTCCATGTAAGGGTCAGCGGCGCCGGCGAGGACGTGATGCGTTCACAGAGGACTTCCGGTATCGGTATTTAACAGTGTCGTCCAGCATACCACTATCTGTCCTTAACGGTTTGACTAGTTAGTCTCGATCTTGTACTGTTGAAGTTACGTTGCTGTAGGAATAGTCGGATGTCCGGACTTTTTTTTTTCTGCGTTCCCGTCCGTCTCTGTTGCATCCACTACATTTGCATGTCTTTTTTTTTTTTTTTTTTTTTAAGGATCGCAAAGCACTACTTCTTTAATTCCACGCGTTAAAACTAGAAACACATCAGAAACCAGTCGAGCCTCTGTTAAAAATCGTTGATATTTCTGTGCACAATTACCAGCCGGTCACTGGTTTCCAGTACCTGCTTCCTTGTTCTTTTTTTTCTTTCCATTTGCTGTCAGCAGATGATACGACAACACTGTGCTTGTAGGTTTTCACGTTACAGTGCCTAATCTTAAAGTCTCTTCCTTTGACCCCCGCGCTGCTGTTTTCAGTTTGTCCTTGAAGTATTTTATATTATGTTATTGTCTATGACTTTATATGATGTATTTTTTTGTATCAGACACATTATGTTTGGATGTATGATATTTTTATGCTTAAATTGCAGGCTGCAAAATATTTTAGTAAAATGTTAAAAAAAAAAACCACCAGCGCTGTCTAGATTTCCTCATTGACCCGGACACGTCATTGATTCTGGCCCGCCCGATGTAAATGGTGAAGATTATTCCTGAATTATTCAATCCTGTCGTGCTGGGGCATGTCGCAGCGTAAATATCTGTGCCTAGTTATGTACCTGTTCACGTACCTGTTCACACCTTGCCTGTGAGCTGAGTCACTGGTGCCAAACTCACGCACACAGATGAGCCATCAGCGATCGCGTAGCGTCTGATTTCTGCCATAAAATTATTATGGTGTGTTTCTATTCATGTCTGTTCTCTGTTCAATGGTCTGTTCAATGGGTTACACTGCCACCTACAGGCTGAATACAGTTCTACACCATGAAGTTATGGCGACATGAATTCAACCTCAAAACAATATCTTTGCACAATATAGACATAAAAGCTCAATTATTTTACTTTACTTTGTTTCTAATTTGTGCCACAAGGGGATTCTCTGGCCCTGCCTCAGGGTTCACTGAACCTGAACCTTCCAGCGGTCTTGTAATCATCGGAAAGGGTGTGCATCTGCCTCCCTGACAGCTGTATTAATGCCGGTTGTGCATCCTAACAGAGCCGCTTGTGACAATAATTGCTTCTCAATGCAGAAAAATGTTCAGAGGAACAATCAGCTCCTTCATTAAGTCCTGGGCAGGTGTGCATGAGTGTGTGTGTGTGTGTGTGTGTGTGTGTGTGTGTGTGTGTGTGTGTGTGTGTGATGGCTTGCAAATCCACCCAGATGCCACAGTTGTTGTGTACAGTCCACAACAAGCCCTGTGGCCATGATTGATGTGTCTTTCCCCTAATTAGCTTTATCTGCTCTTCAAGATTAGCTGCTGTGTTTCAGGGACAGAGGGTAAGACACACACGCAAGCATGCACACGCACACACTCACTCACACACACACACACACACATGCACGCACGCACACACACACACTCACACACATATCTATTATGGGTTTAGGGACACTGACAGGAAGTTTTAAAATCTCCAGGACAAAGGAAGAGGGGCCGAAGGAGGGTTACAGAAGCGGATAGTTAGAGAGGAGACAGTGCTGTGGTCCTGTAACCGTACTGTAATCTGGAGAAAATAACTGGGTCAGAACATGTTGGTCCTGAGTAAACTCTATCCTCTGCTTCAGACCAAAACTGGGCCAAGTGTGACTCAGCCTGGTTGGTGGTTCGAGTCTGAGTGTGGATCTTTGTCGAGTTTTTTTTGCAACTTAACTTTGAAAAGTGTCCAATCGAGAATGCGCACAACATATTTGCACCTAAACCTTTGTTTTATTCCACATATAAGTAAAATTAAAGCAATGTAAGTAATATGATGATGTGTGATGTTAATATTTGACCAGTTTAAAAAGAAAATCACAATATATCGCCTTGTTGCGGTTGCTGCATACATCAAATGATGCCGTCTGTATTACGTGTGCTGTATTTATTCTAAGATGCAGCCTGACTTTGGACCATAGATGTTTCCAGAATATCACTTTGAAGGCGGTAAAGAGGTGGTTGTTCCACAACTGTGATATTTGTGATATAATTAATTATTATGTCTCGGCCCGTGGTCCGAGGAGCGGGCTCCGCTCAGACACGCCACCTGAGAATTAGGCTTTAAGCTGAAAAATAAAATGTTCAGAAGGAGTGTGGCCTGCTGAAAAACACACCGTATTTAAGCGGCTAGACGTTGCATAATGCAAGGAAGAATTTAAGTTTGGAATCCCCTGAATTCCTGGGAGTAAGGGCTAAACTATTTAAGTGCGCTGGTCAACGTTGCCATCCACGACTCTCCATTATTCTTCCCCCTCAGCTGGGAGTTTATCTCACCGTCACCGGCGTGTGAAAACAACGTTTCTCCCACGTGGGCCTCGACGTCGCTGGAAATAGGCAGAGCGAAAGCAGCTGGGCAGTCACGAAAGGGTCATTTTTGTCCATTACACTGCGCGATCAAGGCTTTGTAGCACACAGACGACCACACACGACCACACGCATACAGCATCAGAAATATCTGCTTAGCACGTGTCTGGGTTCAGACTGAAGCCAGGCGAGGATGCAGCGTGATGGGGGAGAGCTGCAGACGTGCTCGTCTTTGATAGCTCAGGTGGTCATTACCTGAGGGGGGGAAAGAGCATTAATGGGCATTCTCTGCAGCAGACAAGCACGGACTAGTGCTCCCTCCTCTCTGGCTGCCATAAACAAGGGGAAGTATGCATCATTAGATCAGGACGACCTGCAGCCGAGCCAGCTTACAGTAGCTGGAGGTGTGAAGTGCACGCGCTCGACCTCTGGCCTCTCTCTAGAGAAGCAGCATGCAGCCTAAAAGGGGGGAAAGAAAAGACTAGACAGATGGGCAGCGTCAGGAAAAACCCAATCCCTGGAAATGAAAAAAAAGGGGAAGAAAATGAGAGAAGGGTTGAAAAACAGAAAAAACAGTGAGAGAAGTATTTGCCTGAGAGGAGAAAGAGGGAAGTTATGTGAGTCTGCCTGTCACGCTGACGCGCCTGATAGATCCGTCTCATGTCACTGCATCGCATTTCAGCAGCTGTTACGCCACATCCTAGTTCCTCCACCTGTCGACAGAATAAAAGAGAACGCATTTAAGAAGCAATCTAACCACCCCAAAACCCGGACTCAAGTCAGGGTTTAAAGGAAACAAGGCCCCAACTGGTGTGAATGGGGGGGGGGGGGGGTTCTCCTGGGTGGGAAGATTTACTGGAGTCTTAATCACAGGTCGAGGCTCTGACCAATGGGGAAGGAGCCGCAGATGATGCGCTGCCTTGTTAACTGCCACTTTGACAGGATGCAATGCCAGAAATCTTTGGCATGTGTGACATTTGACACCCCTGACACCGCACACATCAAGATCCTGGCTGACGCATCATCACTCACCCTGGTGTGTGCCACCAGGGGCACTTGAAACGATATTTTAACGAAGCATCTTGATGTGTGTTTATGGTTTATCTGTAAACTAGTCTGTAAACTAGTAAACTAGTCAAACGATCGCAGAGTTGCAGAAGCTCTGGCTGATAAACAGCGCCATCTGGTGGACAATCTTGAAGTCAGAAAATGCTGAAAAGCTCGGGTCGATCTCTCCTCAAGTCGTCCGAACACGATCGTGCTGGTATGAATAATCGGACCGGAGGTGTGTGTGCTATGCCGGCCCACTTCATACCATAGTTTAGGGGATATTTACCTTCTTAGCTTGTCTGAGGAGCAGACCAGTGCTGATGTGAATGGCGAGTCACGTCAGCGGGTCCTTGACTCTAATTATTTCTGTAGCTCACCCCCACCTCCCCATATTGATTAACCTCATTAGTTTCCCACTGTCAGCAGAAGGCTTGTTTTGTTTGGTGTCTCTACTGTGGACCAGGTCCGTCCTTCACCTTCTTCGACATCATTACTTCAGTGAACTTGAACTCTGGCTCAACTGTTTCTGCAGCTGGGTTACTGTAATATTTTGTGCTGACATTCATGGTTCCCCGATGAAACCCGTAATGACTTTATCAATTCCTTGGCCTTCCAGTCGGACCATTAATGTCACTTTTTGCATACTCTTGTGTGCAACGCTGACCTCCGTCTCCCACAATTAATGAACCTCGTCTTCGCCAACAAACGTAAACTGGAAGCGGGACGTGTTTACTCCAGCACCAGAAACCCTTTCCACATCCATGCACGCCAATTAAAAGGTAATTTAGCCTCTTTGCAGTGATGTTAGCAACAGTTCCAGTCCTGAGTCATCGGCGCGCAGCATCGCATCATCCCTAATCCTTTCATCTCACCATATCAGCAGTCCTTTGATTCTAAATAGAATAAATAGCCTCCTCAATTTAAGTGCTGAAATTTCACAATATTCTGCAAATGAATTTGCAAGATGCAACAGGTACGGCGCTGCTTTCATGACTGTCTGCATACCGATGTGACCGCAGTCTAACTATTACTCTCTTTATCTCTGCCCCCTCCGGCACCGTGCTAGAAACCCCTGTGTTCTCCTTCCAAAAAACACTTCTCCTTCTTCTTCTTCTTTTTCTTCTCTAAAAATTGAGGCACATGTACGTTTGTTTATGTTCGCCCCGGCGGCAAAGTCGCTAATGAAAGGCCTTTCAATTTGAAGAAAACAGAGTAAAATGCAAAACTGTGAAAACACATTATTCCATGATTTTCTCTGTTTGTTTTTATTTTGAGAGAACTTTATTGTTTATGCTCAGGGCTCCTCTCATCAAAGCAGCGATCGCAACGTTTATCATTTTTTAACTGCAGGTGGATGCGTTGTTATTTCTGTCTAATTGTCTAACTTGTCACCGAAGCGCTCGTTGATGACTCACAGGCAACACGCCCACATGATGGACTTGTTGCGGCGGGAAATTTCTCCCATTAACCGGTGAGTGGATCACCTATGAGGGGGGCTGTGAGGATGCTGGGTTGTCACTGGAGGCTAGAAAGATATTCTCCAAGCTGCTTCATCTGATATATGGACACATGGCCATTTTGATGTCTGGCGGCAGACAAAAGCCGGCGCGCGTCAGTGGAGGGTCTCATGTTGAAACACGATGAGACAGAGATCTGACTCCTGTGGGACCCTCTTTTCTTCTCTGACACAAAGTGGACGGGAGATGGAAAGGCCCCTTTTATTTTATCAGGTTTTTGCCGCCCCGAGGCCGACAATAAGAGAGATGTGCACCAAAGTGCATTTATATTACTCATTAGTTAAATAAGTGGTTTTAACGTGTAAATGGTCATTTTTCCATAAGTAGATTCCAGGACAGGTACCGTTGCATTCAAAGATAGATTTATAATAGTATAAAAAAGCAATAGTTGTAGAAAAAAAACTTGAATTAGATTATTTTTCTTCGGTCTTTTTTGGGTCCCTCCTGTTTTCTCCTGTTCTCTCTTCCTGTGCCGTCTGTCAGTAAACAGCTCAGCCACGAACTAAAGCTGGCGCTTTGATTAACAGGTGATTTTTAAATACTGCTGAGAGACCTCTGCAGGTTGTCAGCCTGCCAGCGATTGTGCCGTGGCCGCCGTAGTCCTCAGAGCTGCTGACCTTGGCGGAACCTGTCAGGCGAATGCAAACACGGCTCTGACAACTTCCCCAGGCGCGTCTGAGTTCTGTGATGGTGTGTTTCTGATGCTGTCACTCAGGGAAAGGCAGCTGAGGTGGGATAAAGACTGGAAACCCGCAGATCCCGGAAGTTTCTGTGGAAGTCCGTGTTTTTGTGTACATGCCTGAAATAAGCAGTTTGTTTCAGGAGATTTCCATGATTTATTTCTGTGGCTGCAGCACTCAAAACTACGCCTTGGGAAGGATCGGTCTGTGGGAGGAAACCAGAGCCACAGAAGAAAACCCACACAGGCACGAGGAGGACCTGTTAACTCCATTTAGGAGGGCCTCCATCGCTGTGAGGCATCTGCGCAAAACCACCATGCAAACCAGCCAAGCTGCACCGGTGTGAAGGAACTGAGTTGATGGGAAGCAGCAAGGAGGCTCTCACATGCATGCTGCATGTCACAATGCTGAAAAGACCCCAGGAATTTGAGAAAATTTGGCTTTTTTTAAAGCTTCCTCTGTTCATTTATTTACAAAAGGACACAAGGACGTCTACTTGCATTGGTTAATGATTGCTGATGTCTTTGTTTTTCTCTGGAGCGCCTTTAAACAAAGCCAGAAAAACCTCTGAGATTCCTGTTCCCGGTTGAAAGAGCCTCCGCTGCTCCTTCAGGATCAACCTGCACACTTGCTAAAGCTGGAAGCTGCCATGGAGGTACCTGACCTGCCCTGATTACAGGAGAACGAGCTCGACCTTTTTCAAACAAAGCCCCCTAACAAAGGCCTTCCCTGGCAACGGTGGGCAAACTGTGATGGGGGGGGCAAAAACTCAACAAATTCCTCAGATAAAAGTGGGAGAAAATGACATCTCATGAATGTGATCATTGTTTCCTTTCCTTTGGTGTTTCACATCATAAACCTCCGGGAATGCAGCTGCATCAGCAATTGAGCTTTGACTAAATCCATTCAGACTCTTTGTTGTGCAGCCACTCAGATCGTACACACGTGCGCGCGCACACACAGTTACAACACACCTCAGTTATCATTCATCTGCTGTGGCTCTGATAAGTACCATCTACACACGATGCAGAGCTGTGCAAAGCGCCCCTCCATTCACTGTCAGCGCCTGTGAATTCCCCCTCTCCCTCGCTGCCCTCCACTTTCTCCGTCGTTTCCCACAATGCACCGGGCGGCCTATCAGCTGCCGCAGATCTACAAGCTATCAGATGCGGTGGGCGGCGCAGATTCACACCGAATAAAACCTTCTCTTTCTCGGCTGAAAGAGAGATGGAGGCTTGGCTTTGACCAGGTGCTCTCAAAGGTTCTCCTGTGGTTATGGAAAGAGCCTGGAGTGTATCGGAGACACGGCATCTCCTTTGAATCCGATGAGGAGTTGAGCTCCTACCTGCAGCAGTAGGAGCGCTGCTGGTCTGATCAAACAGCTCCCTATATGAAAAGGGATGCCATATCCTCTCAGCACCTGCGGCAGTGCAGAGCAAACGCAGCGTCTCCGGTTTCCCTCTCGCGGGCACCTTTACTCCGTTCGGAAACATTTTTTCATAATTGCGTTTAATTCTATGTTAGGTGTCCACACAGTGCCACTATTAAGGCTAAGCTGGGGGAGCTTTTCAACCTTTGTCACGGGGGCTTTGGCCCATTTAGTGGCAAAGTCATTGATCCAGATGTAAGAACAAAAGAAAACACACAGCACATTAAGGCCAATCCCTGCTATTTTCGATATTCCGATCGTTCCCATAAAACGAGTGTTTTATCTAACTTATATTGTGAAATCCCCCTTAGCTGTATCACATTATCTATCTGATAGGATCTCAGTTAAATGAGAGAGGGTTTTTCCAATTTGACGTGAGTCATCGAACTATTATTTTCTTTTATTGCTATGACAGTGCTGTAAAAGGGGATCTAATGAACTGTGAATGTTTTGGTTCGGGCTGAATTCACCAGAAAAAGCTGCCTGAAGTGTCTCCGCGACGGGTTTGCAGGCGTTTTCTTCTGCTGGGGATTCTTGGCGTTAACGCGGGAAGAAGTTCGCAGCCAAGCGGAGGGCAAAGACGCTGGAAGAGTCGGTGAAAGTGTGCAGACGCACTCATGCCCCCACTTGCATGTGTTTTCTCACTCACTCACACACTCACACACACACACACACACACACACACACTCGCATACACGCACAACAAGGGACTTCTGCTGACTTCAGAATTAAAAGATGGATTCATTATGGGATTATAAAGTCAGCCTGGAAAAAAAGAAGAATTGGTATTTAGAGAGATTAGCCTCCACTCTTCGTAGACAATACCTAATTATGGGGTAATTCATGAAGAGCCTGACAGAGATGACAGAGAAAAGGAAAATTCAGATATTTTGCCCTCTTACCCACAATTTGGTCACAATTACAGAACAAAGAAAAGCCACAGAAATATATGCATATTCAATTTTTCCAACCGAGAGAAAATGGTATGTGATAAAAGGGCTATTTGGGATTGGGCTGCCCCCCCCAGTAGGTGTTAGCCTGTCTTTCTGTACTCCACTGTACTCAAGACGTGTTTGGTGCCGGCCAAGGCCCCAAGGCGAACCATGAGCATTCCTTTCTGCTTGATTTAAAGAGAAGTCTCCTCTTTTTTCTTTCTCTTTTTTTTACTTTCAGGGATGAGCGGGAGGCATTCCGTGATCAAAATTGTGTCTATCAAAAGGTAGAAGTCAGGTGACTCTTCTGGAAAGTTACCTTTGATGCCAACTTCTTGATGTTTGGTTTGCTCAAGGGAAAAGCATGAAAGTGATGAAAGATTAGAGATAAGAGCTGATTTAAGACCCAGGTTTAGCTCAGATTAGAGCGGCTTCACCATAAAGGTCATCGTAAATGTGCATGTTTAGAGAATCCTGCACTAAAGTCCCTCACAGGATGGCCTTTCCTGACACAGTGTGGGTCAGAATAAAATCCTCCCACACATGCTGGGACAGGCTGCACATTCACACTTGTGCACACAGAGGGCAGCTGTGAGCCAACAATCCAGCTGCTGCCTGGTCAGAGCCAGTGGACCCGTATCTGATCAAAACCCTGAAAGCACCTGATTGCACTCAAATGGTGAATAGTGTCATTGGCCACACAGCAGTTTGCACAAGCAGACCGACAATTATGGCTTTACTCCCATAGTCTTTTAGTCACATTTAAAATCTCGCCGTGTTCCAAGTATTTGCCCTGAAATAAGCGGCACTATTTGGTTTTAAGGCTGTGGCTTTTGCAATTGAGGCGTCTGCCTGATGCGTTCACGTGACTTCCAAAACCAAATGACTCAAACATGCACGTATGTAACATCCCTGTGTCCAAATCTGCATTGCTTCCTCACATTTCCCTGATGTGTGTGTTGCTTCAGGGTTCAAATAGGGTTCCCCTGTTAATACTGAGCTATCTTCCCAAATATAGTGGTTGAAAAGCAATGAAGCGGCCAAAATGGGGTTTGACTCTGTTAATTGGAAATTGTAAACTAACTTTGTTGAATATTTGATGCACGCATGACGTAATCTGAAAGAAGTTTCTGTTTTTGTAGGAAAATGGGGCCGGAAGTCAACAAACATGATATTATTTTGATCTTTTTAGATTTAAATGTTGCACAGCACATCAGATGTGCCCAAACTGGCACCGAATAACAAAAAGCTCTGCTGGGTCTGAAATGTCAAAGTCTCATATTAATAGGTAACCAGCTGGATAATCTACATTCACGACAGGGAAATCACTCCCCAGACTTTCAAAATCTAATGGCCCTGGTTGGACTTTTTGCTGAAACTGTTTCCTGCTTGTCCATTAAATATTCTGACCCACTGTTTGGTTTTTCCTCCTGTTTGTTTTTTTGGCTCCTGTCCTGGGTTGAATGGGTTATCCTCAGACCTGTTCCCACAGGAGCCGATGACTCAAAAATGATTTCAGCATCGAAAATCAGATCTTTGCAGGCACAAACAGCTTTTCTGAGGTTCATCCTCAGTCAAAATGTAAAATAGAGGCTTATAAAAGCCCGCAGTCCAGCTGCGTTTTGCTCTTCCAGTCAGATAAGAAACCTGGATGAGGTCCTGAGGAATGTGACTCCAGGCGTGCTTCCTCGGATCATTTATGCAAACAGCACAAATGTCAGATTTAACCTGAACGTTAGGAGCAAATAGGGTTGGAGTGAAGATGATAATAGAAGCAAAAAGGCTGAAATGTTCATGTGCTGTAATTTAGCTTCAGCTCACCTTCTTCAAAGTAAAGGTGATGAACGAGGAACGATAAGATGAAAGACCAAATAATTCTCTCAGATGACAGTTTCAGTCCACCTCTGTGGCTCAGACTGTGGTCCAGACAGAAGAAATGAATCACCTCCAGAAGATGAGACTCTGATTCAGGTTACGCTCTGGGTTTTTACATAACTCCACGGCGGCAGGTCGATGATATCCGGCACCATCTCCAGGTCCAAAGTTCCACGATGAACCTGCAACAGGCTCTGCGGAGTCTGGCGTTGCGATGTTCTGCCACATCTGCCAACCATTTAAGGGAAATCGTCACGTTTCATTGATCCACGTTGGCGTTACAGTTGGCCGCGTCACCGTGTATCCGCAGGCCTCGTGCTCCTTCTGATTCCCAACGACGGCAGATCACAATGGAGGAAAGTGTTGTGGAGTTTATCGTTCAGTCAAATAGGGCCGTACAGGTATTTAGGCTGAACAATAACATGCCCGGATCAGGCCGTATTTAGCTGACGTAATAGGATAGCGGCGTTTCCATGGCAGCGTGTCATATCCAAATATTGTTGTGCTTCTAAGTAGTCACCGTTTACACATTTGTACATTGTTCTGGAATACTTGGCATCACTATCTGCGCTGGATGCCTGCATTAAATGTGGTGCAATAAGAGTTGTGTGTGTGAGAGATTACCTGACATTTCAACAGCTGGCACCAGGTATTCCACACAAAGCGCTTTTCTCTCGCAGCCTACCTGCACTATGGAATGCATACCGTCTATGCGGATTTGAGCGAGGCTAATAAATTTTCCGAGCATGAGCAATGGGCAGAGTTGTATAATGATGAAGAGTTGGGGCTTGCCTCGGAAGAAACAATGTCACCCATGTGTAATGAGCTAGGTTCAAGTGTTATTTTAAAAGGCATTTTTGCTTGCGGACTGTGCTGCGGCATGTTGTCCTCACAAGGAAACGTTGGAAGGGATTTGTTGTCGGTTCTCCCAAAAATACAGTTAGGCTGCAAAAGCCACACCCGAAAATCCCAAAATAGTAGGACTAAATGAGATGTTGGAACATAATGAGGTGTCAGTGATCAGCTTTGGAAAATGTGACGGATGCTGTGTGGTGATTAAGAGACTCGACAGACAAATAAAAACGAGGTTAACCCGGCAATTCGGATGCTGGTTCTAGGGTAGCCAAGTGATTTGAATACAAAGGGGCAAAAAACATGGGCGAAAATGGCCAAATGTCTTCGCCGCGTCACCTGGATCGAATACCTTCTGTCAAAATGTTAATCTGTCCAAATGAATGTGCAGCAGACAGAACGAGGCAGGAATCAACACATGTGGTAACGTTATAGCATGCAGAGGACAACGGGAATGCCTCGCGTTCACCTGCCAGATGTGCTGCTTTCTGGAGCGACAAAAGCATAAACAAAGAGAAAAATGCTCACCGCATTTAAACCCAGCGTAATGAGTAGCTGCAGCTTCGGACTCCCACAGTTCCCGTACAGCAATCAAAGAACACCTGAGGCTACCGAGAACACTCCCGCTGCAGTGTGACACGTTCCCTCTACCATCTGTTTACTGCTGCCGCTTCATTAGCTGATTATAGTATTAGCAACACCTCCATACAAGACAAAGCTGTAAAATGTTGAGGCAGAGTGTCGACGGGTTTTTTTGTTTTTTTTTGTAATCGTCCTATCGTCCAAGACTTACTTTTAAAGACTCATTTCTTTCCCAGTTTGGACGTTGAGCATAAAAAACTCTTGCCTAGTCCTGCCTTCATGCTGCCATTCTCCAGCTCCTGCAGCTTCATCCCTCCTGTTGGGATTGCGGAACGTTAATGCATTAACCTGGGATGTTGCATTTCTTTTCACAGGTTATGGGCAGAACAGCCCGTCACGCTGATGTTGTAGCTGTAGCTGGAGCGTGGAGCGAGCGGAGCAGAGAAGAGCCATAAAAACAACAAAGAGAACATGTTGAGGACGATCTAAATGAGTTTGAACAGAAGAGAA
Source organism: Takifugu flavidus (assembly GCF_003711565.1). Classification (NCBI taxonomy): domain Eukaryota; kingdom Metazoa; phylum Chordata; class Actinopteri; order Tetraodontiformes; family Tetraodontidae; genus Takifugu; species Takifugu flavidus. The sequence continues at coordinate 11,767,491 of NC_079527.1, read as the reverse complement.
GCAAAGAGGGATCCCTGGATAAGAATGTATTGAATTTTTTTTTTTTAAATTGACTAAATGGTTCTAAGTTTGATGTGCCACCTCAGTGCTAAACCTAAGCTAGCGGGGACTTTAATCATTGTGATTTACGCAATCAAAGCATGCTGTTCCTGCTCATGATGACGAGGCTTCCATGCTATGCAGGTTGGCACAGAACTTTGGAGGAATGCGCCGCTCTTCTTTTTACTGAATGCATAAATTCAGGAAGTCCAAACACTGGTTGACAGCGTTCACTACCCGGGTGAATCCTCGGAAGAGCATGCTGCCAGATACAAATGCGTGCTCTCCCACTCATCCGTGCTGGTATGATACCTCAGTCAGTGTGGCCCTCTCAGATGGAATTACTGTCATAGTTGGCAGGATGACTCTCTTCAGGTGATAAAAGAGGTGATGATACAGAACCATCTGGCAGACTCTGAGCCACAGACAGATTCTGCTCTCGCCCGTATCTATCAAACCGTAGACAACATCTGTTTGGACTGTAGATTATCCTAGTTTACAGATATTGTGAATTTCAATGAGCCTGCTTTGTGTGCAGAACAAAATCCTTCATAGAAGCCTATGAATTTACCCTCC